>NW_026516798.1:0-108986 GCF_025766255.1 Zychaea mexicana
TTTTTTTTTGGTCGGCAGTTGCGACAGGGGAGGCAGCAGTAGCATTTCGACTTGAGGAGAGGGTGGTTTCGGGGGAAAGTGACCGTAATCGTAGACATGGGATTGCTGTTGTCGTTGTTGATGTTCAAAATGTTTGGGAGTTTTACAGGACAGGACCAGTTACTTTACAGATTATCATTTCTACAGATGATCCGTTGCGAATGCTCATAGCGCGCACTGCTCTTGTGTCTTTTCGGAGGACGTGCATGTTTGATGCTTTTAAATGACCTTCGTAGAAACCCATGTCAGGCATTATTAAGCAGGGTAAAGCAAAGTGACAATGACAAACCCGTTTTGGATGAATGACGAAAAGGAAACCGCGGTGACGAAAAGGGAACCGCAGAAACGAAAAGGAAAGAACGTAGCACAAGTAAAAAAGAAAGAACTAGCCGAGTGGAGTGACGGCGTGAAAGCGTAAACAAGAAGTAGCGAAAAGGAAAAGGAGGAATGGAAAAGGAAGAGCGTAGCACAAGCAGTAAGGAAAGAAAGCATGAAAAGGGGTGAAGCCGCGGTTGTCATGGCCACCACTGCATGTGGGAAAGCACTTCTTCCGATGGTCCATTGCTCTGCTGGCTCGGGGCACCAGGACAATATAAATACCTGAAGCAAGGGGTACTGCTGTTGTTTTGCTTTTCTTTTCTTCTCTCTTTTTCCTACTTTACTTTTTACTTTGCTAAAGTTCTTTTGCTGCTTACTATTGCTCTTTCGACGTCCTTCATTACCGTCTGCTCACGCTTGCTCCATCCCGCTTTACGCCAGTCGAACATTACACGTCTTTGCCACCTTCACTTGCTACAGCTGCTCTGTCCTTGCCGTCAACAGAACGTTGCTTTTTCCTGTCACTACCGTCAATCGTGCTGGCTGCCATCTGTAGTGACGCTATTCTGCTCTCGTATATGGCGCCCATTTTGCGCTGTTACCTGCAATACATATTCGCGCTCACTTTGGTTTTTTTTTGGCTGTTGTATACCTTGACTTGCTCCATCTCGCAATTCTCTCGCCACCTAAGATCGTGGACGTGTTGGATATTCTACTCATTGTACAGACGAATTCTTTTCCTTGGGTGTCTTGAACTCTACCGGACGTATTTTGTGGCTCTACTTGGCGTCTTTGTTTCCAAGGCTCCTTTCTGGACGGACTTGTTTTTGGTTTTCCTGTGCTTAAAGATGCTGTGCATGGATGCTCCAATAGACGACGTGCTCTTCTCGTAGCTTTCCTGTGTATGCTTAAGCTGTATGCCTTCATCCGCCGTTTTGGATTTATTAAGATCAAGGCTGAGACTGTGTTGGTTGCTGTGGTTCTCCATGGATGAACTTTGCTTTTTTCTATCACATGCGTTTCCGTTGTGGGCTCCTGCCGTGCTTGCCGAAGTTATGATCCACATGGTAAGTTTTTCTATTTTAGAATCTCCCTTTTCTTTAGCTGGTTAGAACTTGTGAGGATTGTTTTCCTAGAAAGCAAGAATGTTTAATATGATGAACGAGTGCATGTAAACACGCGATCGTTGACGGCGGCCACTGTGGGTATTGGCGACGGTGGCAGAGGAAATTTGGTTGAGCAGGCCATTCTGTTTGTTTACAGAACAGATGCAAGGCCGTTGATTGTGTAACCATATCAAGATGCTGTTGGTGTGATTAGGTACTTTAGGTACTTTACGTTTTGGTGTTTGTGTATTGCTGGATCAGCTTGAGCCATTCTCTAATTTGAGGCTGTGGTTTATAAAGTAGATACTACAGTGTAAGAACGTCTTTGTATCATTGTTACGTGTGAGGAACCAGGTGAGTGGTCAAGAGTGATTGCTGGGCAGGATATGTTGTGCTTAGTTTAATTGTGGTGGATGAGTGATGTGGATATATAATTTAGAGTGTTGGTCTTTGTTTGCTGAAGGCAACTGTGTTGGACTCTAAGAATAGAAGTAAATAAAGACGTTTCAATTTTAAAAGGAAAAGCTACTGTTTAAGCGGGTTAGAGGATGTGCTGTGAACGGTAGGTCTTTTGTCGGATTACTTATACGATGGATGGTGTGAGAGCGCTAGTGAAAGAAATAAAAACAGAAGGATCTCTATTTATAACTCGGATTACCAGCGTATACATATGGATAGTCGAACAACGACATATGAATCTGACAAAGACTATACTGAACCATGATCGTGCTGTCTTTGAGTGACTATGCTGCTGAAAAAGAACAGCACATCTCTAAAAATAAAATCTTTTCTTTTTTTCTTCACCAAACAAAAGCATGAATATAACGAACGCTCCACACCATCGATCGTACAAGCACCCCTGACAACTCACCATACCTTTCGACTTATGTCACTGACACTGTGTGCTTCTCACGAACGTTTGCATACAACGATTTCTCTGGACGACGATTAGCAGATCATCTCGCCTGTAACGATATAATTTATACAGAGTTGTTGATCACGCGTTTTTATCATACCAAAGTGACACATTAAGGCGGCAATTGTACTCACAGCACTCGAACATATATAAAAACTTTGACGAAAGAATATACAACACACATTTTACACAATCGTCAGTGATCATTTCAATCGCTGTCAAAATCGGCATTTTTTGATATTAGCAACGCCACTGCACATACAGAGGAACTCGTATGAATATGTTCTATGCCAGCCGGTACTTTTTTTCTCTTCTTGTAAAGAAAAGGAGAGGTACACAGCACCCACCGCATGCACGCAGTTTTCTCTGCTAAAAATTACACGCTAAATCTTTTTATTTGCAAAAGTTATCAGTTTTCAAAACCAGCGTTAGTCACTAATTTTGTTAACTTTCTTTTTAGCTGGCATTACTCTCTTCCCTCTATTTAGCACTGACTTACGCAGAGCTTATTGCACTCATCTCACAATGTCAACGACCCAATCTTCGAACCACTTTAGGCATTCAACTACTCTTCCATATAAGATTCCCGAAAGGGATCTCTCTGAGTGGAATATCTTCGTCGCGTTGGCTTCGAGGGGAACTCCTGAGGAAAAAAGCGGTCAGTAAAGATATGCCGATACCATGCATTGTAATAATAGTTTTTACTGCAATCATAGAGTTGGGACTTCCAGAAAACTTCGAGTTTACCAACACCAAGGATCAAACTCTAAAGGATCACTTCAAGGACCGTAGCGAAGGTGCGAAAACATATCTTCAGCAAAGGGTGAAGGATGAAAACCAAAAACGATCAGCGAAGCCGAGTAATCCTGATGACCGTGCAAAACTGGCAAAATCCTTGAAGGATGAACTTTGTGCATTGCTGCACCAAGTGAAGGAGAAGCTCGATACGGATGCAGCTGTAACGCTCAATAGTGATCATCCAGAAGACTGGGACAACGAAATGGCGTACCATAATTCAGGTACGTAAAGGTGTGATTATTTTAAGCATACACTGAACCTTACTCTGTTTCTAGGTGCCTCACGTCACGCCTTGGCGACAGGCGCTATGTTCTCGACGTTTCAATCCAAATGTAGAGGTGAATATCTGAACAATCCCAACTTGTGTAAATAATACTCACTTAGATCCATTATACCTCTATATAGAGCATAATGGACGTTCCGGTAAGATATGCAGATGTTTACAAGTAGTGATGCTTTACTTTGATGCTGTTATTGCTGATATAGAGTCGATGAGACAAGAGAATGGTACAAGAAGCGCCAAATCTGGACGTTGTTCAAATGCCACGATGGAGAGTGTTGGCATAATAATGCGAAATTTGTACACTAAGTGGAGTTGATAAAACATCAGACCCTTATAGATGTGGTGAGCATTTAATATCTTTTAGAGGAAAAGATGCAAAAGGAAACGCCCAAATTTCCTTGGGGTGAGTTCAAGCGAACTGCCGATGATGCTGGGCTTACCGCCCATTATTACAACGAGAAGAAGCGGCTTCGATTGGCTGGGTTCAATTTCGGAAAGGATGAAAAAGACCAATACCATCCAACGGCTCTCAGACCGGTATTATTACGGGATGGTCAGTTAGCCCAACTGCATAAAGGGCTAAAAGATGAAGTTGTTAAACTGCTTGGAGATGGTAAGTTTGTAGATCATTTAACAATTGATTTTTGTGATAGAGGTAAAAAGAATAAGTTATTGATTCACGAGGTAGATGAAACAGAATAAATGAGTTTTTTGTTTCTCTCAGCCTTTGAATAGCTTGTCAATAAATTGTTACTTTTTTATTATCTGATCTTTTTCCCTTATCGCAATGCCACCTAAAAAATCACAATATACAATTAAATACAAGGATCATGAAATCCAACCTGAGAATTTCAGCACTGGGTACGAGCAGAAAAGAAACAAAAACGGCGACGCAGTGTTTAAGAAAGGGAAGCCAGTTCTTGTTCCGGTTAGAAAGCGACTCGCACAGCCAGACGATGTGCAAACTGCACATGCGAGCGATGAAAAACGATTTCGCACTGAGACCTCTTCTAGACCTACGACAAGTCAAGATGGTATGATGCATGTGTATACCATTTATTGTAACATCTAATTATTAACAGTAATGTGGTTTAGCGAGTGCGTGGGATGATTATGCAGAGGAGTATGACGTTGGTGACGATGATGAAATGAATATTCCTCTTACTTCGCCACCCACACGTACCAATCAAGGCCCCGTAGAGAGAGTCAAGGAAGCTTGGGGAGAACTAATGCCAAAGCTTACTCAAGCTTATATTGCCTGTTTTGAGGGCGACGGTCCACAGTACAAAGCGACAAACCTCAACACCACAGTAGAACCTTGTAATGGATGTGCCAAACCTAAAATGGTGACGCGTAACGTTGATTGCGTGTACATGACTGGTACAGAGTGAATTTGATCAGTATGATATATGTTTGACATTATCCATGCATTACAACTAAATAATCGTTCCGATATGTAGGTATACAAAAGGGAACGCTCATTTATCGCAAACAATGTTATCCCGATGAACCAGTATACCTTATGAGGCATCATTTGCTTGCAGCAACACCCACGCAGCCAGAAATGGCGTTTCACCTCTGGAATTTTACGCCACGCTTCGAGGGTTTGGACAGACAGCTGTCCAAGCATTTGGAAGCACCGTATCTCACGTTCATGATTTCCATGTTAGTAACGCACGAGGAACAATCATACATTGGTTCAAACGGCACTCTAATTGCGATTAATTACGATGTGTTTATAGAAAGATGAAACGTTGCGTAAAAATCTCGGCCACTTCAAGTATTTAGAGATTGCCACGCTAGTAGAAGAAGAACTGGTATCGGAAAATGAATGGGCAAAAGAAAAATACGGATGTCCTGCGTGTCCTCCAGTAAGAGCATCATTTAATGTAGTATTGTATGTTATTACATAAAGCTGATAAGCATTATATTCGTCGCTTAGAATCGAATGTTTATCGCTATCGATGGCAATATGCAGCTTAAATGTTATAAAGCAAATGAGCACGACAAAGAAAAATATGTCGAGAAACGGAATTATTCCGCTGACGAGCATCAAGCCAAGTATGACGATCATACCATCCGTGAAGGAGTTAGTGATGCATCACGTAACTGTGACAGCAGTTTTAAAGCAACCGCAAACGCTTCTCGCGGTGATCCCCTCTGTCATGAAAGTGGTTTAGTAGGAGCTATCTGCGCTCGACATGATATTCCTTTAGAATTCACAAATATATTTGAATCTGGAGAAAAGTAAGTAGTGACAATGTTAACTGCTATTATTCATTGTTTTGTTTTTCCATTTACTTACGATATTGCTTGAAATCGTCGAAAATACAGATTCAAGTATGCCCTTGCCATCATTGACGTCTTATTGCAAAAGCCAGGCGTGAAAATCGAGGCATTGATGTATGACATCGCTTGTCGAATCAAATCAGCCATACGAGTATGTACTGTAGCATAACGATAATTTACTATACTACTTCGAGGGCTACTTAGTGTGCTTTTCTAACATTTACGATGATGTTTGACACATGTAGAGCAATTTTCCCGAGCTCAGGGACGAAAATAACACGAAGATCGCAGTTAGCGTTTTTCACGCGTATGCACATTCGATAAAGTGTCAAGTCGACTATAACCCACGTTATGTCAAAGGGCTTGGCTTGACCGATGGAGAGGGCATGGAGCGACTTTGGTCGTATTTGGGACAGTTCGTTTCCATCACTCGACCAATGAGCGCAAAAAACAGAGTTCTGACGCTGTGTCATGCGATATCACACTTCAAGCAAATTCGTGTTTCGACTTTACGTAAGTTTTTTCTGCAAAAAAAAATATCTATTTGTTTCATCAGCGATAAACCTATCACGGCGCAAAAAGCTTGCAAATGAAATACTTTTAGAATCACTATCGTATCTTGACGAAGAAGTAGCAGGAAAAAGCAATCAAGAGCTCCAGACTGAATGGGATAGATTCTCCCAAAGAATACGCAGCGATCATGCAGTGCTGCGAACTCATACGTTCGAAGTCTTATTATTTACTATGATACAAAGTAGGTTAATTACATAGTCGTCCACACGTAAACCTGTCGATACTCATTATGCACATGGCAATAAGGAATAAATCCGACGCGGTGATCGCAGAATTGAAACAGCCACTATCGCATGAAGAAACTCTTGATATCTTGACGCAGCTTCCTTCCTTTGAAACATCTTACTCAAAAGCTTTAAAAGATGTGAAGTCATTTGAAAATAAGCTTGGCATCGAAACCAGATGGACCAGAACTTGTTCCGCATTCATTAATGTGCAAAAGCGAATGTTGGAAAGAAGTCGTGATATTGCCATAGAGAAGTTGAAAACTATACTTATTGGGCAGACAATGTTAAAAGATATTCTGCATCGGTCGGGCAAGCTAGGTAACGCATAAAAGTTTTAACAAACCTCTAAATACTAATAAATATATTAATAGGACATACAACAAGCTCACAGATGCTTAAATCCGTAAATAATGCAACAGCAAAGGCGAAAACAGCATTAAATAACTATAACGAAGCCAGTAAAGCGCTGAATTCAAGCTTTCAGGATGTGAAGTTCAATGACATCAAATCCTTCGATAATAGTTCATTTTGGGAACCAGATGCGATAACAGATGTTGACTTCCGTGCCCTTCGACAGTTCATGAACGTAGAACGCGCTACTGAGGAGCTTTTGTTGTTATCGGTAAATTTATTTTATATAGTATAAAGACGTTAGATGTGGTTAATGTACTGATTACAATGTAAAATTGCATTCTAGGATGAAGAAAAGCAGCTTAAATCCTATGCTTTGAATAGATGCAAGCGAAGCTATACAGCATTAGAAGAAGAAAAACGGGGGGAAGCATATCGAAACCTCATTTCCCGCAAGTTACCAGCAATTGAAAAACTCTACAAGAAGGTGCACGGCCATTCCTGGCAATATTACCAGCAACAACAAGAGCAGTATGAGCATCAGCAGGAGCAGGAAGAGCCTTTGGGTCTTGAGGGAATCGAAGAATGTCCTGAGGACAGTTTGATGATATCTTTCGCGGATATCATTATGGGAATGATGCGTGCGGAGAGCGGGGAAGAAAGCATCGAAGACTTGCAGCACGAGCTCGGCATCCACGAAGACGTTGACACCAATGATGTGCCAGAGTAAAGACCTGTACTATATGCTGATAATCAATGCTTTACGTCTGTACTTTTCTTTTATTCCGTATTTGATTTTATACGCCCTTACGTACCATTATGTTACTTCTCATATTACAATTATCCAAAGAATCCATTTTCTATAAGCCATTAACTTGTTTATATCTCACAACTCATAAATAAGCTTATTTTAGTTCTTCTCACATTTTTACCATACAACAATGAGCAAATACAGAACTACCACTAATTTGTCTGTCTGTTAGAATCAATAGATAATAAGCTGTAGTATATTAATCCCATTCATGTTCTTCCTACCAGTTATATACATACGATCATACCTTTAAGCTGCTGTATCAAAATTATCTGAGAGTAAAACAACTACACATTGTATATGATGACATACAATAAGCAGGTGTTTCTATCAATTTATGGAGGCGGAAAAATGGCCTCTGGGCAAAAGGGGGTAGTCAGCTAAATTGAAAGTTAGCAACGTTAGTGACTAACTCTGGCTTTGAAAACTGCTAATTTTAGCAAATAAATGGTTTTAGCGGGCAATTTTTAGCAGGGAATTCTGTGCGCCAGTGGTGTCACAATGACCCATTAAAAAAATGTTTATTTTTTTGGCAAGTAGTTTTTATATTGAGGGAATCGACGCCGTGAATGCTGCTTGTACGCTATTCACACAACTTGCAGCGCTTGTGACCACAGACATTATTGACGGACTTGTTGGCGCATGCGGTGTCTACGGAAGTTTGAAACAGTTAGTACAAATGAAAGTGGAACAGTAACAATTGACAAAGATGTATATACCTGCTGTATGGTGGTTGGCGCCAGATTCTGCAAATTGGTCTGTTGTGTGCCTTGTACCATGCTATTGCTTGGAAGTTGCAGAGCTGATATATGCATGTCTATGCTATGATTCGTACTTTGACGCTTTAACTGAAACTCTCGATCCTACAGACAACACCGAATGGATTAGTACAATATGATAATGTCAAAAATAAACACAAAGGATAATAAAAACATACCTCCACCTGTGCTTGACAGTAGTAACAGAGCTGGACGTTGCTACCATATTCACTACTAGTTTTTGTTTCATTGTCGATGATGACATGTATCTTTTGTCGTAAGCAGCCACGATGAGTGACAAGTTTGCAAAAAGATTTCCTTTTTTCGAGGTAATCTCGAATACTCGGATTTTCCTCGGCTTGTATTGCCTTGTTCAGATTTGTGGAAAACTTTGTTGGATTGTACAGTGTACTGACGAGTAGACATTCTGCTGACTTGCCGTCCCTTCCAGCCCGTCCGGTTTCCTGTACGTAGTCGATAGACAAGCATAGGTGTCAATGGTCACGTGGAGTGAAAAGCCATGAGAGTGTGTAGACGACCATTTAGCGAGACTGAGATATATAATTCGTTAAAACCGATAACAAGGCCGCGGTCTATGAGCTTGTTTTTAGGTTGTAAGTCTGTATATAAATTTCCATCTAAGAAACAGAAACAGATTTACGTCTATTGCTATTGGCAGGCAATGGCTTACTCAAAATTGGATGATCCGAGCTCTTTACCCATTTCACAGCGTTGGAATGAACTCTCGCGATATCGTCCCAATTGGCGTTTTCGCGACGTTTTTAAACGAGATCACTGGTACACGAGGACAAGATATGGTCATGTACAATGAGGCTTGCCCGTTTGGTGAGCTCGCCCCGCTAGCAGTTGACGACCGTCTTTTAATAAATTGACAAAAAAATCAATTTGTTACCCCTCATCATCCATCGAAGGAATGACGTATCGTACTTTTGAAGTATACAGACGCTCAATCAATACTGGCCTGGGTAGCCAATATATTTGTAAATTAGGAAGAGTGCAATACAAATGGCGACGGTAAGAAGCTGCTGTACAAACTCAATTGAACTGATACAAAGCAAAAGGGCTTTTTAATTCTTTGAAGAAACTTAGTCATTGATATTATGATCGCATTTGTATATGTAGTAGCCTTATACGACAAAACATCGAAAGGTGGTCCGAAGCTTGAGAGTCATCATATCGTACTGTCCCACGCGTCCGTGGGCCAACTAATTACAGCCATTATTATGTTCCATGCCATATGTGAGCGACAAGTGAAAGGTATGCCACGACAGCTATTTTTATCAAAACTGTATGGACAAGCGGGATCGCGGAGAAAGAGTAATGAAGAAAAGCGTTGCTGTACATGTGTCGAACTGCCTCCACCTGAAAACATATCCGGTGCTCCAAAGGCAGCTCAATCTCAGGCGATCTCCTAAACAGATAGGCACATCCACGTGGATTTAGGCTTTGATAGAAAGCCATTCGAAACGTTTGTAAAACAACTCTAGTGGTAAGTATGAGCATTACAGTATTTGGTATCAAAAGATTTGATCTTGGCTGTAGAGTGCATGTCGTGCAGATTTTATGAGAAACGACAGTTTAAGCACACAAAGCTTGATCGACTTGTTCCAAGTCCAAAGAGTTCCTGCTGTTGCAGGAAATTTTCTGATGTGAACAGCACTGATATTGCTACGCAACGTGTTTCACAACAATTTGGCATTGTATATTATGGTCTGTGCATTATGCTTGCTTCAAATAGTTGCCTAGATAATATGCTTAGAATCGATCAAATCATTGCAAGGTAAAAGTAATTACGAATCTGATGTAAGCCATATGACATTGTCGGCATTGTATAAGAACAGGGACATAGCACGCCAAAACATGAGTTCTTTCCTAACTGTCAAATGAAGCGGCGAAGACGATTGAACACAGTCAGGAAGAAATTGCCATTGCAAGGTCAAGCGACACGTAAATACCTTCACAAGTAAAAAAAATCGTACATAAATCAGTTTGAGCAGGACATAAAGTAAAAGAGCAGGTTTTTATTCATTGTAATAATAGAGTAAAGAAACATTTTATAAAAGACAAAAGTTATCGTTATGAATATCAATAGTCGAAGGGTACAAATTTTATTAAAAGAACACAATCAGTGGACAATAAAGACAAATGATAAGAACGCGATTTTACAAAGTGACCTCAACAAGCAGTTCGCACAACCTGCAGGCTATACAAAAAGCATGAAGAAAGCAAGAAGAAACAGAAGAAGTATGTAAAAGGGGGAGGAAAAGAAAGCCACCAATGCCTCGGCCTGGGAGTCCCAGTCTCCCAATCATTTGGCTGGGTCAATCAACCACAAACCCAAGCCATCATTGGTACCAACCAGCGGGAGCCATGGCGTACACTTCGTTTGAGAGTCAAGTGCAAGCAATCGGTTGAAGATTGCTTGTGAGTGGAGAAAGTGGAAGGGGAAGGGGGAAGGGGGAAGGGGGAAGGGAAGGACGGAAGGAAGACGGAAGTGAGACGGAAGGGAAGGACGGGAGGAAGACGGAAGGGAAGGACGGGAAGAGGAAAGGGAAGGGGAGAACGGGAGACAGAGGAAGAACGGGAGGCAGAGGAAGAGCGGGCGACAGGAAAGGGTTTGGCTGGGGTGACGCCGGTGGGGACGAACCCGCACGAGACAGAGCACCGAACTCATCATCATAATAGCCGAGGTCAATGTTGAGAGAGGACTCGGAGGAGAAGACGGGCTCGGAGGAGCGGTAGGAAGCGGTGGTGGGGTTGTCGAGGTTGCTGTTGAAGCAATGGACAGGCGAGATGTGCGGAGGCGAGTTGATGGTGTCGAAGGTCGAGTGCACACTGGCATTGACCTTTCTTGCTGCTATCTCAGGTGCGTGAGTCATTCTATTCTTTTATTCGCGTCATCAGTATCAATATAGAATCTGCTTCTCACCGTATTATACAGCAGTCAGTCTCGTAGCGTCACGCACACGTTGGGTGTCTGTCGTACCGGAGGGTCTCCGAGCTCGGCAAATCACGACTTGATCGCTTCTCGCCACCTTCAACTTGAATGCCGAGATGGTTGAACCATAACACTTTGAAATAGCCGTGTACAAAGACGCGACTAGTGTGTACATGTAGCCTGGAAGGTGCACAATGCAAAGGGAAATGTCAGGCTGAATGCCATTGCTTTGGGAGATGAGCGACGCGTTGCTCTACGTGTCCAGTGTGCTTGTGTAACCTGACAAGACCTGGGTTGGCAGGTGATGCTGTCAACTTCTTTGTATCCATTCCTTTTTTGGGGGGGGTCAGCTGATCCACTATAGAATCACTGATAAGATATAAACGCTCCTCTCTCATTATTTACTCTCTGCTCACTTTTTCAGTGCTGGGAATAGAAAGTAGTTACTACTACCTCGAGCCCAAAAACTAACGAAGATACGTGCTGGCCCTGTAACGAAAGTGACAACGACAAGCAAAGTGACAGACAGAGACGTGGTGAACAAGTCGAACAATAACAATAGATTGACCGTCTCCTGAGAGAGTGCGTGTGTAACCCGAATGGTTTTTGTGTAACCCCAGAAAGACATAAAAAGGCCCAAATAACTTTTCCCTTTTTTTTCCCTCAATCCTTCTTTCGCTACATTCAAGATGAAATTCATTACAAAGGTCAGTGGAAACAAGTACATAAGCAAATTGATCACAAAGATCAAAATAGGCCGGGGCGGTCGTGCCAAGAAAGTGACAGTGACTGCGAAGAGTCGCCGCCGCCATCGCCGTAACGCAACCACCACCGCCACTAGCACCAACAGCAGCAGCAGCAAGAGCAGCAGCAACAGCGATGACGAAGAAGAACAAGAAGCAGCAGCAGCACCGGTGGACGTCTCTCAGGAGGAGAGAATGGAGAACGTTGGTGCCTGGCTTTCAGGCATCGTCGCGATGTAAGCTGTGCCTTTCCCGTCCCAAGTCTCCCTCTCCCCAATACTCTAAGTACATAGTCTTTTCTTCCCCATCTCCCCTTTCCTTTCCTTATAATAAAATATCATTTAAAAAAGCTCTCACTTTAAGCTGTGAAAGAAACCCCAAAATCATCGTCATTTTCATTTGTTTTCACTGCACAAGCGTGCGTCTTGTGTGCACGTATCAGTAAATCATTTTGTTGTGTTTCCATGCAATGTCGCACTCTAGACGTCCTATATACAATGGAAGTCATGCTCGCTTGCAAACGTGTCGGTGTCGAAAATATGTGTATAAGATATTACGTAAGCTGGTCAAGTCAGGGCCTACGTACCCTATGTGGGATACATGCCACTGCTTTTTTTGCCTCGAAAAAGACCGTGAGTAAAGAACGTATGGACTAACAAGCAGCAAAAGTCTAAAACTTACTCGATTGACAATGACGTTGACATCCATTGCAAGAAGTGCTGACAGCAGGAAAACATAGTTCTCACCGACGTTACACATCATATATGCAGCAAAACTACTTTTAATTACAACCACAATGAGCTCCTCTATCTTCAGGCCTTCTCCAGCTGTTTGACGAGGCTTTCATGGCATGCTGAAGGGCTTCTCCTATACTCTGCTGCTGATACGTTTTTATAGCAAGAAGTGTAGTATTATTGTCGTTCTCTCTGTGCTTATTGGTTGACAGCGTCATCTGCCAACGCAGGTCTAGCCATATTACACAAGCACACTGGGCATGCCGTAAAAAGCTTACTATGTAATCGACCATCTATTATTCACTCTCTGGTTCGCGTTGGATGTAAACACGTTGAGTAGAAGTTTGGATATGTACCAATGCTATATTATTGATGGAATATTACGAAAGAAAGAAAAAAGAGCGAGAGTGATGATACAAATAGAAAAAGAAATGTGAAAAATGCTTGAGAATATAGATACAAAATGATAATAAACAGCTTTTGTTTTGTCTAGCGACGCTTCTTGTTTTTGTTTGAGGGTCGTGCATTCTTTGCCTTTCGGTTCTCTTGGACTTTACGCTGCTTGCGAATCTGTTCAGCCGACTTGAGCTCGCTCTCCTCACGTTTGCGTTTCTGAGGAGCATCCGTACGGTTATGTCGGAATTTTCGCGTATTGCCGTGAGCCATATGCTTGGCAGAAGACAGCTCTTGCTCACCAGTACGCGGGATCGCTATCCGCTTCTTCTTGGCCCACTCTTCATATCGACCGCTCTTGTAAGTTGCTGAGATCAAAGCACCGCTCTCGGTACGAATCATTTTTTTGTTGTCAGAACCAACACCAGTACCACGCACAAACTTTTTCTTTTTGGCATCCCATCGTATGGCGTTACGTCGTCCCTGATTCATGGCGTCATTGTCATCACCAATCAGGTCAAGTGTTGCTTTGCCTGCCTGCTCGACAAAGTTACCCGTCTGCATCGAATATCCACGTTCCGTGTCAGCGTCCTTTTGCGTGTAGTGCATATAAAATTCCTCGTCACGATGGCTAGACTTCTTTTTATCTATTTGTCATGTTTGTTAGATTATCAGCAGTCCTTCCGTTACTAGCACATATGAGTGATACTTACCATTGCTTTCAGCCGTGGACATATTGAAAACATCTGCCAAATCATCCTCCTCGACTTCGCCGCCTAGTCCATCCACATCAATTTGTTTCACAGGCCCGCTTGAATTCAAATCTTCCAATTCTGCAGCGGAAGCTGCTGCTCGTTGTGATTTGGTAGCGCTGATGAGTGATCCTAGATTTTCTCGCCGACTGCGCATAAGCAGAGTGGCTGCATCAGCCTTTTTAGTTCCGCGACGACCCACTTCAAAAATTGTCTAAAATAAACAGCCTAAGTTAACACCATCGACCGATTCATAGCTTGATCACCAAATAACTACCTCAGATGGACGGAAACCAGAAATCTTGCTAATGAGATTCAAGCGCTGCTTTTCGGCGTCATTTGTGAACTCGCCAATTTCTAAGTGCAAAAAAAAATATAAGCAAAACAATATTCCAAGCCAACTATGTGCCTTTGCCAACTATGTGCCTTTTCCATTTACCTAGCAGAGGATGTAAATCCTTGAATGCTTCTTTCTTCATCAACTCTTTTGCTCGAGTATAACTCTCGGCTGCTGCTCTTGGCTTTGTTCGGTTGAACAATTTATATGCATTGTTTGCAGTAGTGTACATGCCCTCCAAACTTGCGTCTCCTGCTACACGCTGTCGCACCCATTCGGCATCGTCTATCAATGCATCCTTGGGCATAGCACCAATAATCAGCGACGAGGTATAATCGGCACCCAGCTTTTCCTTTTGTCGGGATCCAAGCACCACTTCACGCGTTAAAAAGAGACCAAGATCAACAACATAGGGCAACTCAGCAGCGGAAACAAGTGAGTAGGCCCAACCACGGCGACCAGCACGAGCAGCACGGCCCACACGATGGATATACACTTTGGAAGATCCAGCAAAATCATAGTTGATGACATTTTCCAAGATAGGAATATCAATACCACGTGCAGCGACGTCCGTTACTACCAACAAATTCGTGTAGCCCGAACGGAATCGATTAATCTGGATGTTACGCGCCGTCTGATCGAGTGAGCCGTATACATATGAGACCTGATATCCGAGTCCCATCAAAATGTTGGAAAGATATTCGACATGATGTTTTGTTGCAACGAACAAAATTGTTTGGCGATCCTCTTCTGTTGCTGTCAATCGTTTTTTCTTTTTCTTATCGTCAGAGCGGCCGGCATTCGCCTGCGATGTCTTTTTCGGTAATTTGATAACATTACGAAGCAAGTAAAGCAGTGCTGCTTCTTTTTCGGATTGCTTTACAGAAAAGAAAGCCATCTAAATTATCCGATCTCACGAAGTTAGTATTTTACGTACATTCGACCCAACATTTTAAGAGAACCATTTCATCTTTCTCTGTTACCTCCAAGTCTTTGCTAATCTTGGTGTCCGCATCCAGACGAATCAGCGTTGGCTCCTGCAGACCGGCCTTAGCAAAATCGACAAGCATCTTGGGAAGTGTGGCCGAGAAAAGTAGCGTCTGACGGCTCTGTGGCAACCGAGACAAGATTTCATGAAGCTGTACAGCAAAACCCATTTCGAACAATCGATCGGCTTCATCAAAGACGACGTATTCGATAGATCGTAAATCCAAACCCATTTCGACAGCCAAATGAAGCAAACGGCCAGGTGTTGCGATCAAAATATCCGGGTTGCTTGCAATCATGCTAAATTGATCATCCAAGCTGTCACCACCTACAAGCACACAGCTTCGCAGATCGGTATGTTTGCCAAACTCCTTGCACACCTTCTGCGTTTGCAGGGCCAATTCACGCGATGGCGATAACACCAGGCCACGTGCACCCACTTTGGCTGAGTGTCCCTTGAGGCGCTCAAGTAGCGGAATCAAAAATGCTGCTGTTTTACCGGAACCCGTACGGGCCATACCGACGACATCTTGGCCTTGCAAGATAAGAGGGATCGATTTACGCTGGATTGGTGTCGGAACCTTGTAACCTTTATGCAAGATCGCTTTGAAGATCTGTTGATTGAGACCTAAATTTTAAAGTGGCAATTGCGTTTCTTTTGTTTAGTTGATCAATGCACCGTAAAAATGCCGGTAAGCTTTTAGATCCTTACCCATGGACTGAAAACCGCCAGATTTCTTATTTTTGCGATTGGCAGCCATGTTTTCGCTGGCAATAAATTTCTCTTCCTCGGAGACATCGTCCTCACTGTCACTCATATCAACTGCTGGTATGTTTTTTGTTGATTTTGAGGGTACCGCTGATGGAGCAGACGGCTTGATCGACTGGAACATGTCATAGTTTTCGCTTTCGTCGTCCATGGTTACAGAGATCGTCGAGAATAAGAGAAAAAATATTTTCGCTTGAATTACTTTTGAAGGACGCCGCATACTCCGACATCAAATTCGGCTTGGATCATCTTCAGGGCGCTTTATCCTTTTTAACAAGATGAGCAGAGTAATATTGCATGACAAGCCATCATAGAACAGAACTAGATAAATTGACTTTACTACAGTTGTCTCGCAGTATATTGTAGCTCTAATAGAAAGCGAGCTGGTAGCATTATTGGTTTGCAGATCAACAGCGATATGTCTATTTGCATGTAGTTTCCCTCCTGTTTATTGAAGTACCTGAAGATGTGAAGAACAAGAGCCCGGAACAAGTGATCTATTTCCCTACTTATATAAGCTTAGAAGAAGCTCCTTTTACAAAAGGATACAACATGCACTGTGTATGCTATATATTATTAGCTAGCACTATTATATCACTGGTGTGAGTTTCTCGTGAACACACCACAGACGATATTTATCATCGCAAACTGCATGAGGTTTTCACAATCAGCAACAGTGAGATTGAAAGCAATCAAAATGAGAATTTTCTAGCCTCGCAGAAGATCACGCTAAGAACAAGACAGGATAAAGTACTTGGCAGCCATTCAAGACAGCCTTTCATGCATCCCATTGCGATGGAATTTTCAGAAAGCAGCAAGATAAACGAGCAGCAGCACAAGGCAGATGACGATACCTTGACAACTATTACTGTCATGATTTCTTCACGGTTGAGCATATTTTTAGCCAGATAGCTTTTACATAATACTGGAATGCTCATTCACACAACAATATTGGATTTGGTCTCATGACTGCAGCTTGATTTCTCTGCTCGTCTATTTTGGTGAGCATCACTGATTTTCAAATTGCTCCTCCAAGATATGCAGTTGCGCAATAGAGAGGTGTTACATGCCGGATCCACAAGGAGCGAATCGCCACATCGTACATCAATCGGGCGGTGCTCTCATCGCACACAATATACACGAGCTGTCGCGCTGGATGGAGCAATTGCTATGACCGTCGATTTCTCACTCCATTATAATATCGTGAAAGTCATCGCCAACAGGTGCATCGGCTATATATCTTCCCAATAGGTGGATAGATCGTGGAAACTGATTTTTTAAGTTTTGCTGTCTGTGACCGAGCAATACTGCAAATAATAAGCGAACGTTCGAACCGTATCGTACGCGTAAGCCTGTTCTCGGATGCTTTTAACCAGGCGATATCCAGTGTACACACCTACAAAAATTACGGTCGAGATCTCCAAAGTAACGCTTTTCTACACACCAGAAGCTGACAACGAACCAGCTTCAGCGGTCACATTACAACTACCCCCGCCGACTACTGTAGCAGAGAAACGTTAAAAATGCGCCATCTTTAGTTTAAACATGCTTACATACTGCATGATGTAACGGCAGATATGATACCTTGCTCTTCTGTTTGTTATCAGATAAAACTTGGATCACATTATGATACGATAAGATTTAGTCATCGCACTTAAAAGATTAATCGGACCAGAGTTTCAAAACACGACGATCAGGATCACTTGCATTCCGTAGATCTTATAACAAGATAAAGCTTACATACGGATCATTAGTTTTGTGGCTAGTAATATCAGTTTCTCCCTTTCAAGAATATATATAATACGATAAGCTACCTAGCTGTAGCAGTAGGTCTATGATGCAGTCACTGTATTCAAGAAGCGAGGTTATTTGCTAGAACAAGAGATCCACTAGCCTAAATGAATAGCATAGCCGAGTCAAGACAGAGACAACGAATAGCGCATCATGTCTATGCTAAACCCTCAGAAAAAAACCTAAACTCTGGATGTGCTACCGACTCCTTATGCATTGTACTATGCTTACATATAAACTCTCTCTGGAGCTCTCTTGTTGTAATCTGCTAGGGTCTTTGTCAATGATACAAAATGTGCCTTAGAAGTCTATATACAGCAATCATAACGATTAGTATGCAGAATATCTGAGATTGTTTAACCCGATAAGTGATGCATTGTATATAATCCCGAGACGTGCCGAAATAATATTAATTACAGTAAAAGCATCATTATCACTGTTAGCACCATCGACTCAATACGTATATATGTGATGCGATGGAGAACCATTACTCAAATCAAATCGAACTGCATGCAGCATTTCGTCACTGCTATTTCACCCATATTTTAGCCTTTTTTTTATGTATCGTCACGTCATCCATTGATTACGAAGTTACTCGCCTGGATTTGAGAACCGTAATTTGTACGCACGAAAGGAACATAATCATAAGAAATGCTACGAGTTTATAGAATAGCAGTTGCGGATGTTTTCCTAAGTTTATCAACTTCATTCAGAAAGTGTAGCATTTTCTTTCCGACCACGAACGGCCCTTGCCGACGGCATATGTAATACTACGTCAAGAAGTATATTTATACATGGAGGTTTACCCCACTGTGTATATATGCACATGATCACCGGTATGATCCGAGCCTTATTGCATTGATGTACGTAGTCAGACCATCACATGTGTATCTTGTCTGATACATAAAAATAAGTTTGCACGCCGCGTATATATGAACTTGAAAGAGAAAGAGGGAGAAAGGACACGGCCCCTCCCCCCATCCAGCGGGAAATTTAAGGGAGGTACTTTTGGTGCGTGAGAAATCTTTTGTATACTTTGCCAAACAAGCCTTTTTAGGAAACTCCACAAAGACATCCTTTTTCTACCAATCTGGCTAGGGCACTAAATCCAACTTGAAAAGACTTTACTATAAGGGTAAATTTATGCAATGGCTGGTAGTTTGATAGGTGGGGGGAGGGTGAGATGTCACTGTCATCCTCGTTTAGCTTCTTTGCTAAAAATCCTTCTTCCTCACTATCTCCATTGCTTGTTGAAATTCGTAAAAACGCTCGATAAATTTAATTAGCAACTGCAGAGCGCTCCCCTTAGGTATGAGTTTGGTGTGAGCACTATTATATAAATGAGCTCGGACAATGCACGAGCTGTATAGTGCTTGTCACATCCTTAAATAGGGTAGTGAGCTCAAAGACCAAATGTTTAACGAGTTGTAGCACGGAATACCTCGGACTTCTTACTGGGGCTTGTCTTGATTCAGGTGATGCTTTCTACAACGATGATGTTTTAGAGTACCATGACTACTCGCAGTAAGCTTACAGATCACTTCATCACTTCGAATCAGGCAAAGAAAATATCTGCACGGATTACGTTTATCTTGTACAGCCTGACAGTCGAATTTCCATTATAGTAGCAATGACGAACATTTGACCTTATCGTATCGTCATGAATGTACGAGGTATTCTAGTCAAAGCTAAGCAATTTGAGCGCATCATCCGTCATCATGCCCTCGTGTATTTGTTGCCTTGTCACCTAAACCATGTTCGCTTGTAATTTCAAGCAGTTATTAGCTGGGGGCAGTATCTAAAATCACCTTGAAAGAATAATGTGCTCTATTAGATACATTTATGCTAACTCTATGACTATGGCATTGAATTTAGTTGCACGATACTCTACCGTTATTCCGTTTCTCTGGCAAAACATTTAGTACTACATATCACATTGCTTGGCGAGATCAGATATATGACCCTCCAATTCGGATTATGGTAACTCTCTTGCTGCTCAGACTGGCATATGGCGTGGTTTTTGAATCTTTTGATGAGATATCAAAATACCATGACTTGAATGCCCTTTTCGATTAGATGTTATTACAGCAATAGAGTCGATCAAAAATCTAACAGATCAACTACCAGAAAAGGCCTTAAGGGAATACAAATGATTTAAATACAGTAGTATGTACAATTGCACTGCCGGCACAGAAAAGTCACCTGCTGAACCTTCTCGTATGTTGTAAGTCCACCGTTCAAGTGCTTTAAGCAAGCGCGTCTGCCGCTATGAATGATGAAGCTTAATATCAAGCTGCGTTCACACACAGGTATATGATTATGTGATTTTGGTGGATATTATTTAAAGTACGCGACAAGATGGTTTGTGCTTTATTGATTCGGCTCATTTTTATAAGACAGATTCCTGATTAGCGCACCTGTTGTCATCATCAATATAGTATTGCCGTTGTGACCTCTTTTAGCCTATAATGAGCGAGCAAAAGTTAGATAAGTGATTAGTAAAGGTAGTATAAAATATGTCATAATGAAATGCATCACTTATCATCACCACTTAAAAATCCATATGTATTCTACTTTGTTTTTAATACCTAACCACTTTCGACAAATGCTTTATTAGTCCGAATCTTCAGGGCATTTTCTTGTGGAATGGTGATAGCTGTTGCATTTGACATAACTCTGAGACCCATCACGTTGATGGAGCTCTCAAATTCGCCTTTATCGTCATTGCTCTTGTCGTTAATATGTTATCGCAAATGTCATGTGTCTCTTTCTCCAAGGATTTTTGCGCCAAAAGAATCATGGTATCATCATTTTTTAGGTTTTCAGTGGCGACGGTTGGTGATTCATAGGCGTGTTCGCAAAAGTTTAAGATTTGATCTGGTAAAAATGGTGGTGGCCTTCATGAGGTTGGAACGCGTTAGCGCTTTATCATTTCACATATACGGCAAGTCCACTTGCAAATATCCTACATAAGCCCTATCGGTGAAAGGAAGCTGACACATTCGTGGGACAGTACATACATTTTGAAAGATTTTAAATTTTTTTAACATGTTAGTGATGAGGGTTGAAGTGCGTGCTTGTTTAAGTCCAAAATATTGCTTTATCTATTGGCAACGTTCGCAGCTATTATATATTCGCCCCTCTATCTTACTCGAAGAACATCGTCGCCCTGTTCTAATGATCAGTAAAGATGCAACACTATTATCATACTCAAGTGCATATTGACTAGTATTGACAAGTGATGAGACAATGCTAAGCAGTCATGCAGCGAATTTAGATGCCCTTTGGTATTGCTTTTTACCTTGCTTACATCTAATGGATCGTCTCTTTTTCTTCCCTTTTTCATTACATATGATATGTCCAGATTACAGTCCACATCTTTATACAGGAAGTGATGCCTCGCTAGAATAGATGTAATGCAGTAAATACTTCAAAAAATTCAATATTATAAAGAAGTGCTCTTGCATGTAAAATTATTGTTACTACTGTCAACAAATGGATTGACCGGGTGTGTTAACAGCACCGTAAAGTTAGTTATATTTGACTTGATAACAGCAGCACCGTGCCCATGCCAAAAATGGATACATACTTTTAAACTTATAAGTGGAAAATTCGGAGGTGATCAAGTTATCGAGTGGGAACTGTAGCGTCCAATAGTGCCATGTTCTATTTTGTCGATGCTTTCTGAGGAGTTCGGTGAGCTAGCTCAACAAGTTCACCTTCTGTTGATAACCCAAACTGCATCGTGAAATAACACATAATGCAGGCGTAGGAATCCATCAAGTACCTGGTGGTATTTCAATATAAAATGACGTAGAGTAAGCGTAATACTGAGATCTGATACGACTTTAGAATGGGATTTGTAATTATACTGACACTACTCCAGTCATGATAACATTCCAGCTCTTGCGTACGCATTCAGTGGTACAGTCATTCCAAATCAGAAAAAAATAACTTTTATGTACAGCGTTTTATTGCGAGTATACTTGGCCAGCAAAAAAGGTGGGAGAGAAGTTCAGGAAACAATATAAGTGGGAGAATTGATAGTGAGATAGAAAGTTAAACAATAGGAGATTCAAATGGGTATGGCTAATTTACAACTTGGCGCTGTTGATGGTGGTGACGATATCGTCGTAGAGGAGAGTGGTCAAGAATTCGTCATACTTTTCGCCAGTGATGTTGGTAGCAAAGGCGGCCTTAGCAGCTTCGTACTTGCTGGAGGCGTACTTGGCACCCAACTGCTTCTTGATCTTTTCGGTCTCTTCATCCAAAAGCTGGAGCATGTACTGAGGAGTGGCGGTCTTACCCTCGGCAGTCTTGGAGTTGTGGCGTGCCCACTGGTAAAGCTGGGAACGGGAGATTTCGGCCGTGGCAGCATCTTCCATCATGTAGTTGATGGGCACACATCCGACACCCTTAAGCCATGCTTCCATATAACCGAGACCAACGCGCAAGTTGCTGCGAATACCTTCTTCGGTGATCTTGCCTTCAAAGTTCACGTTCAACAAATCGTTACGGGAGACGCGGACGTCGTCGCGGCGGATATGAATTTGGTTGGGTGTTGGCATGTTTTCGTTGAAAATGCCCATAGCGATATCAATAAGCTGAGGATGGGCCACCCAGGTGCTAATTGTGCCGGGCGATTAGTGCTCATTTCATCGTAAAAAAAGACAAATGCAATATAAGGAAGATCTGAAGTAATGATAACGTACCCATCATGACCAGCAACGACTTCGCGGAGTTTGTCAGCACGGACCTTGGCCATAGCAGCGTCGTTAGCAGCAGCATCGTCCTTGATGGGGATTTGAGCAGCCATACCACCCATGGCGTGGACACCACGCTTGTGGCAGGTCTGGATGAGCAAGCGGACATATGCATCCATGAAAGGGACGGTCATGGTGACTTGAGAACGGTCGGGAAGGACAAACTCGGGGTGCTGACGGAAACGCTTGATGAAGCTGAAGATGTAATCCCATCTGCCGCAGTTCAAACCAGCCGAGTGGTCGCGCAACTCGTAGATGATTTCGTCCATCTCAAAGGCAGCCATGATGGTTTCAATAAGGACAGTACCACGGATGGTACCGCGAGGAATCTGAATCATGTCCTGGGCGACGTTGAAGATATCGTTCCAGAGTCTAAAATCATAGCCCTCTCATTAGTATCCCTTTGATTCCCAATTCTGTCCTGGCAACCGGCTTATTGTAGTTTACCTCGCTTCAAGGTGAGACTCCATCTTGGGAAGGTAGAAGTAAGGGCCCTTGCCACGCTTGATCAATTCCTTGGCGTTGTGGAAGAAGTAGAGAGCAAAATCAAAGATGGAGGCGGAGGTGGGTTCACCATCAACCAAGACGTGCTTCTCAACCATATGCCAGCCTCTTGGTCTACAGTGATGAAAACGTTAAAGCGAGTGTGTCAGCATACAATTCCTGCGGAGTTGCATTTTCACGTGCGAATTAAACGGCTTTTCTTCTTGCTTACCTGACAAGGAGGACAGCGAGCTTACCGTCCTTGCGCAAATTGTATTGCTTGCCGTTAGGGTTGCTGAATGAGATAGTCTCACGGATAGCATCACGCATGTTAACTTGACCGTCAACCATGTTCTCCCAAGTAGGAGCAGACGAATCTACATATCATAATATGATGGACCAGCGTGAGAAAAATATATACTAAGAATAACTTAAAATTATAACGTCTCCAAGTGTACTGTTTTATACCTTCGAAATCGGCCATGAAGGTCTTTGCGCCCGAGTTCAAGGCATTGATGACCATCTTGCGGTCAACGGGACCGGTGATTTCGACACGACGATCCTGGAGACCAGGAGCAGGAGCAGCAGCGCGCCAGTTGGGGTCGTTACGGATGTAGGCGGTCTCGGGCAAGAAGTCGGGCAAGACACCACGATCAAGAGCTTCCTGGCGGTAGACACGCTTCTGCAAAAGGGCCTTGCGGGTGGGGTTAAAGATGCGCTGCAAGGTAGCGATGAACTGCAAAGCCTCAGGAGTGAGGATCTCTGCTTGCTTGGGGGTGACAGCACCGATAACGGCAACACCGGGAACAGTCGACTTGAAGGGCGTGGCGGCAGAGGGTTGAGCAGACATGATGTGTATGAAAGGAAGTGAAGAAAAGAAGAACAGAAAAGAAACGAAACTATCAAAACTAAAGAGAAGAAGTTGAGTTTATATAGGTGTTGGTAAAACTGAAATTGTGAGAGTTTTTTTCAATGGATCACTTGCCGCTTCAAAAAGTGGTTAAGGATGAATGATGATAATTGTGATTATTGTATCTATGCGTGTCTGTGTGGAGAAACACGGACTGACTAATGAGGAAAGTTTCGAGTGACGGCCATTCCACCGAGTTATGCTCCACTCTGTAATTTTTTTTTTCAGGCATTATTGTCAAAGGCAGTTATAGAAACAAAAGAGGTGAGAGACATCACATGCCTTTGTTATCATCTTCACATGGAGTAGCCCGGAATAGTATTGGCCTTTTATATCTTCCTTTATCGCCATTTACTATTGAATCTCGGTTAATTTCATAAAGAAGTCTCCTCCTGGCTTTATACGACGGATCGTTTTTCTAAAGGTTGATTATTTGGGCTATTTTTTTTTTGTTGGGCTGACCTAAAACGCTATATTAAGCGCATGGTTCAACGAAATTGATTATACCCCGTTGCAAAACAGATCGCATGGCAGCTCCAGTCCACTCGTTTGGAGTTCCGACCGGATATCCTCCTAGCGCCTCAAGGTATTTCCGTGCAAAAAAAAATCGTGTAAAAGGAAATGATATGGATGATGTAATGGGTATTATGCAAGTCTCTTTTTCCATCTCGCCCATTACCACGCACCCACATACCCCCCATTGGATACAATCTGACGGGCCATGTCCTGCTCTTTCTCCACACGTTTCCTTTTTGTCATGTTTCCCAAACATGAAAATGGGAAATGTGTAACGCTTATTCCCCGCCTCTCGCTCCGTGGAAAGCCGATCGTCTGGGAGTAGAGAGAGAAAGTACCAATCAAATTTTGCTGTGACTATTCCCTACATTTTTTTTGTACTTCAGCAGCTTATAACAAAATTTTTTCTGACGACGGATACTTTTACCTCTTTCTTCTTCTTTCCAACAGTAAAGGTATAGTTTTTCATTATCTAGTTACAAGTGTTTGACCAATATGAAATAAACGGGTCGCGTTTACGAGTTATATGGCCTCCTTGGCTCTGTGTGAATTTATGCGGAACTGTTCGGATGCACGTTTTGGAGTGGAAAAGAGAGAGAATAGGGAAAAAGGTTCTTATAGAAAGGGGGTGGAAGAAAAGGGAAAGGAAGGGTGATTAGAGTTAGTTGCTTTCTCTGCTGGGATTACACCCATATATTTTTTTTTATACACACGCAAGTTATCATTCGCTCGTTACTCGCTGGCTCTTCCATAGCCTTTGGGTTTCATTGCTACTTGTTTAGCGCTTGCAATATTAAAATCAGACGGCTGTTTGAGGACTGACGTTATACTTTCTGTTGCGTCGGACTATAGGTATGCTGTTCTACATACATATATATACTTTTTTCAAAAATAAGAAAATGATAAAATAAAGGAACACAATGGAACGCGTAGAATTTTACTTTTCTGTGGCTTCTTTACAAAAGTGATACGTGTTTCGGTACATGTTGTAATTGCTATGGCAGCAAAATTTCTATGACAAGAAACTTTCCATTGCGATAAGTTTCCATAGCAACAAGTTTTCCACAGCAGCTTTTCCATATCAGCAAACTGTTTTTTTACTTGGCAACTAATTGACGGAGCTTACATGTGCAGTTATCAGCAGCCAATTACGTCTAGAATCGAGTTTATGGCGTCATCGATCGCGCTTTGAGATATTATATAATTTTTTGACTTGTAAAGTGGTGGCTCATCTCCCTTTTTTACTTGAAAGCAATGGCTGAATATACTTCCCGTCAGGTTGGCGCTCCCAACACCCTCGACTACCGTGTCTACTTTGGTAAAGTCAAATAATATATGTTATTTTTCTTTAAGCGTGCAGCCCACCCCTGTCATGCGTGGTGTATGGAAAGAACAAAAAACTGATGGAGTAAACAATGGTTTATAGAAAAGGATGGCGTTCCCGTCTCGCCCTTCCACGACATTCCTCTTTTCGCTAATGAGGAAAAGACCGTTTTGAACATGGTTGTTGAAATTCCTCGTTGGACCAACGCCAAGTTGGAGGTATGTATGCAATCTATATCGCTATGTAAATAAAAGGTTCGACCCAGTTTATGGTTAAAAGTGACTTACACGTATTATGTAATCCAATAGATCAGCAAGGAGGACGAGTTTAACCCTATCAAGCAGGACACCAAGAAGGGCAAGCTTCGATTCGTCCGCAACTGCTTCCCCCACAAGGGCTACATCTGGAACTATGGTGCTTTCCCTCAGGTACGTAATGATTATAATAGCTTGAGGGGCAGAATGGGAAGACTTTCAAGGCTTGGCTTTGAAGAGCTTTTTTTAGCACTGGCTCTAGTGACAGATTTAGAACTTGGACTGATCATCACCCTGTTTTTCGGGAATCATAGACCTGGGAAGACCCCAACCAGCAACATCCCGAAACCAAGGCTCGCGGTGATGACGATCCCATTGACGTTATCGAAATCGGTGAGCAAGTTGCCACCGTTGGCCAGATCAAGCAGGTCAAGATCCTTGGTGTCATGGCTCTCTTGGACGAGGGTGAGACTGACTGGAAGGTCCTTGCCATTGATGTCAACGATCCTCTTGCCCCTAGACTCAACGGTATGTGTGAGAATGATTTAAGCTTGTTATGGACTTCACGAGATAGATATATAGTTGAAGGAAAGTAATCAAGTGCACATACTTATGGGATGCTGTATTGTATGATTAGATATTGAGGATGTTGAGAAGCAGTTGCCTGGTCTTATCCGTGCCACCAACGAGTGGTTCCGCATCTACAAAATCCCTGACGGAAAGCCCGAGAACGTCTTTGCTTTCAGCGGCGAGGCCAAGAACAAGGTAAAGTATCATGCTGGAGATAACAAGGCGGAGGCCGGTATGAGGAAAATAAGAAACTAACGCTTGTCAAATTAGAAATACGCCACTGATGTTGTTTTGGAGACCCACGAAGCCTGGAAAAACTTGATTAACGGCACCTCCGAAAAGAAGGAAATCAAGGCGTAAGTTGCTGTTACTGGGTGGTGTTATCGAGCTGCATAATGACATACACAAATAATAACCCAAAACAAAATTTGTTTTTGTGTAGCACCAACGTCTCTGTTGAGGACTCTCCCTTCAAGGTTGATGCTGACGCCGAGGTTTGCACCAGCATCCCTGCTACCGACGTTCAGGCTCCTGCTCCTATTGATCCCTCCATCGACAAGTGGTTCTTTATCAGTGCCCACAGCTTGTAAATAACCTAATCGTTTTTTTCAAAACGTACTAGAACACACACACATTCGCCCTGCACGCTATCACCACAGCCATGACCACCATATTCTACATCTCTACACATTTCAAAACATCAATCATGTTGTTTGTTCTAAAAAAATAAAAATGAGACAGTGACTCAGCATTATATCTATTCTTTACATCATAATTTAAAGCTGCTAATTTTATACACAGTAGTATTTCTTTATCTTCATATTCCTAATCACGGGGGAAGTTCATCTGTTGTCGCCGTTATTTGTTTCGCGAAATAATCATCTCTTTCACCTGCTGTTGGCTCGTCTGGGTGACACCAAAGCATTCTTGAAAATCTATGCGGAGCAGTTGCGGCAATGCTTGAACCAGTGCCATAAGATCGGGTTCAGTAGTGGAAAAGTGGCATTGTTGGAAAGTTAGTTCGCGTAGCTCTTGGAGTCCAAGTGTAACGATATCGCTTGTGATATTCCAATCCGTCAAGACCAAAGTGTGTACATTTTGACAATGCTTCAGCACCCTTGGAATAAATTTATGGTTACGCGTTTCCTTGTCTTTGCTGTTATAGAGTCGCAAGTATTGCCATGATTTTAAAAAAGATAACGACTGCATCGCTCGTTCGGTATCATGTTGCCAGGCATCTTTGGATATCTGTACGGATGCTATTGTTGACACCACTGTGTCACTGCTGTTGCTTGTAGCAGAGGAGAAAGGGAAAACTTTCGCTGCTAATGTCTCCTTCTTTGGTGCTGGTTTTGGATACGTACATGTCAGTGTACCCAGCAAAGGGATTGTGAATATAAGTGTCTCCAAACATGGAAACAGAATGCGCAGCCGTCGCTCCGTGTAATCACTCATCGAGGATGACAAGGTTACATTTAACTGTTTTAGGGAAGACACCGCCACACCATCTTGATGCTGTTTTAGAGAGCAAGGAATTTCCTGCACGACATTATCATCATCATTGCCGTTGTCGTTTGAATAGGGATGGTATACGAGTCTTTCCAAATAGCCCCGTTTCATGATGCCAGAGTTGAGAACATCGGCAAAAGTGACGCCTTGGACACGATGCAATTCGAGCGTTTTCAACTGAGTTCCAGCAGAAGACAAGTCCAAATCGGGCGAGATACTGCCGCCATGGCAAACTGGCGTGTTACAAAAAACAAATCATTGGTGTTATTGATGGATTTCGTTTCTCAAAGGTTAATACAGCAACTATGCGACTTACTAATAGATTTGATCGTAGTGGAATATCTTATCCATGTAATTGAATCGGCATTATACAGCACGACTGATTTGATCGGCTTGCTCCGCATATACAGTTGATACGAGTTCCATAACCGTTGTGAAGCAGGACGGTCTGCATGGTATCGTGGCGGATTACGGATATCGACACTCTCCCACATATTGGGCCAGTCCTGAAGGTATATTCTCCAATGTTTACAGACAGCCATGCAGCGCCTTCTATCTGCAAAATCCAAGTTTTCGAATATCGAAATGAAAATATGGCGTGGTACAGGGATGCTATTATATTTTTTGCGGGACAATCGTCGCTGCTGGCCAGTAGTAGTATCATCATTATCACAGAGCTGGCCCTGTTCGTTCTCATAGCGATCCTGTAAGGTGCCATAATAAGGGTCTGAACGGGGCACGGCCAAAAGACCCTGATGATATGCTTCTACGGCGTAATGATGCTGGCCGATCTGCATGTACACACTGGCCAAGCGTAGGTACCCCTTGCCGCATGTTGGTGCCAGATCAATCATATCAAGCGCATAAGCATAGGCGACCGCGTTCATCTGGACATTTAAAGCCATGGTGTACATAGGGTCGATGGGCGCGAGCAGTAGGGCATGATACCATGTGCGCAACATGGAGGAGATTGAGGAGGAGGATTGATGCAAGGTGGAGTTCTTTGCACTGTCCATAGGAGGAGTGTTGGTAGGCAATATAGAAAAGAGAGATTGTAGTAGTCCGTAAGATAGAAGAGAAAGTTTGTTTAGGAGAGGAAGAAGGAAAAAAAGGAATTTGTGTGACAGTCCCTCTTTTTTCGATTTGCGTAGTACCTATGGCAACACTGCTAGTGTTGCTAGGTGTGAGCGAGCCGAGTGAGTGTATACTACATACTAGGATTTGAGGCTTTCGCGGTTGATGCGAAGCATGGGAAAGCGTCATTAACATGTGTTTCTGTGCCCCCGTTTTCCTCCTTGCTCTTCTCGCTCTGTTACCCATCTGCACGTCTCCCGCACGGTGGGGGGTGTGTGTGTGTGTTGCTATGTGCTAATGATGTTCCTTCTACGTACTATGCAATACAAACCGCTGGGGTTCTCTTTTTTCACGCAGAGAGAGAGAGAGAGAGAAGAAAGGAGAGAAAGCAATATGGGGAGGTGAACCACGATTGCTGGATTATGTAATGGCTTTGGAAGGTAACTCAAAGACAAGCAAATTATTCACACCCGCATCTGTTGCCTGTTGCTCTCTTGGCTGCCAAGTACACGCAATGGTGACCGGAGGCGCTGCCGCGAAAACACAGATGCACACGCAAAAAGAAAGAATGAGCAACATTCCCAAAAGACAAGGGCCATCGCTAGATAGGGCGAGCGAAAGAAAAGACAAAGAATAGAAAAGGCTTCGTGCTCATGTTCGTCCCATTGATCGAATGGTGTTGCTCCTCCCCCACACCAAACACCCCCCCCCCACATTTTTTTTATTTCCCCCGAACCTTCACCCCGGAAACGCTCTTTTTTTCTTCTTTCGTTCTTTCGTTCTTCCTATTGTCCTATGGTTTTCTTTCTCCCCCTCGTATCCCTTAAATAACGCAGCAGCAGCAGCAACAACAACAACAACAACAACACCACCACCACCAGCACTAGCAGCAGTAACAACAAAAGCGAAAAAGAGAAAGAAACGGGCCAACCCCACCGAGAAAAAAGAAAAAAGCCAACCCGTTTTTTCTTTTTCTTCATTACCTCTTTTCTTTTCACTATTCGTTTTTCTCTCACAAGGCATTGCCCATCTTATTTTCACCATTCCGTCACGACCGTCATATTTCTCGAAACTGTTCTATCTGGAAGCCATGGGCTTATGTCTATCGTCCGAGGAACGAGCAGAACGGGCGCATAGCCAACGAATCGACCACTTGATTGAGGAGGATAGTCGACGATTGAAACGCGAATGCAAACTCCTGTTACTCGGTACATAAAAAACACACACGGTGTACAATACAACATTGACAACAACGTCTTGCGCCAACCTTACAACTCCACTAACTTACATTAATAACGACGAATCTTTAATGGTTTAGGTAGTGGAGAATCTGGGAAATCGACGATTGTCAAACAAATGAAGATTATCCATCAAAGTGGATATACAAGAGACGAACTCTATACGTGGCGCGCTACCGTATACCGCAACGTAATGGAGTCAGCACAAGTATTGGTTTCGGCTGTAGCAAAGTTTGAATATGAATACGAAAACTCAAAGAATAAGGTAAGTTTTTCATCAACCTTTTTGCTGCAGTAGCAATAGCGTCCATTGTAAGCTAATAATGGATTGTTATCGAACATTAGAAGCATGCAGAGCTCATTGCAGAGTACGATCTGGCTGGGCCAGATAACACCGAACGACCGCTTGATCCTAGCCTCGTGGAAGCTGTAGCCAGTATATGGAAAGACGGTGTTATTGGGCGGTTACTAGATCAAGAAGCAAGTCAATTTTACTTGATGGATTCTGCGCCTTAGTATGTCCATCTTTGCATAACACATACTATCCGTCGCGTGCTCAATTGGGCGCTAACTCTGTTATTGACAAAAACTATATAGCTTTTTTGATGAAGTAAAACGTATCGGACGGCCTGATTATGTTCCCAATGTTCAAGATGTCCTACGAGCACGGTCCAAAACAACTGGTATTACAGAAACAAGGTTTAAAATGGGTCAGATGAGCATTCAGTATGTATTCCCATAGAAGCAGGGAGGGGGTGGTGATTTGCTGTGTCATCAAGAGTGTTATTATTGCTATTTCTATATCGGTATATTGATTATGTATGTATATTGCCTCTTCTCTTTTTTCTTTTACTCCTCAAAGCATGTTTGATGTAGGCGGTCAACGATCAGAACGAAAAAAATGGATTCATTGTTTCGAAGCAGTAACATCCATCATCTTTTGCGTCGCGTTGAGTGAATATGATCAAGTATTATTGGAGGAGTCCCGGCAGGTTAGTGTTTTTGACGAAGAAACCCCTGATCTGGGTAGTAGTTTAAGGTCATTAACAGATCTACACACGCATCTTTTTATAGAATCGAATGATGGAAAGCTTAGTATTATTTGAATCCATCGTCAACAGTCGATGGTTTTTACGAACTTCAATTATATTGTTTTTGAACAAAATCGATGTGTTTCGAACAAAGCTTCCAAAGGTTTCTTTGGAACGCTATTTTCCTGATTATGGAGGTAATTTCTGAATGTGATATGTACAAAAAGCAAAAAGAGTTATCTGCCTTGTGTCCGTGTGAGTAAAATAACTCGATCTTACTTTTGATAATTAGGCGGACAAGATCCTGCGAAAGCTGCAAAGTATATTCTATGGCGATTCACACAGACAAACCGTGCCAAGCTCAATATATACCCGCAGTAAGTGTTTTTATGCAAGATCAGAACAACCGGGCAAAGTAAGCTGAAATTAAGCTCTAATTCTATTTTCAGTTTGACACAAGCAACGGATACGTCCAATGTAAGCGTTATTTTACTTCTCTTCGTAGAAAGAGATAGATTCCTTACTCACATGGCATTATTTCCTTGTTATTAGATACGCTTGGTATTTGCAGCAATCAAGGAAACTATCTTGCAGAATGCGTTGAAAGACTCAGGCATTCTGTAGTAGAGTACCTTCCTTTTCACTGACCACCTACCTACTTACCTACCTAACTACTTACGCTCTTCCTATCTTTTTTAATTTATTTTCTCATTACTATTACCGTTAGTATTTCCCTATGGGAAACACCCTCTTAATTACTTCTGTTGTACAGCATATTTCTAACCTTTACACAAGCCTATATTAGAAAAATACTTTCTCTATGTCTTCCCTTTCCGATAATGCGCTCCTTATACACCTCTTTTTCACATATCCATTAGATCATATTCACCTTTTGTCCTCTTCTTCCTCGTCCTCCTTAATCCTTCTTTTTTCTTTGTATTATCTATCTTCTACGTTGAGGAGGGTGTGGATCCTGGTGCTAAACCCCCTTCTCAAATTACCAATCAGTACTACTGTTTACTTTACAAAGCATACCTATCAGATAATGTTAAGTCATCGAATCCATTGCTTCCTTCTTTTTCTCTATTCTCTGACACATGATAAGCACTTCGTACTTTGTGTACTCTAATAAAAGCTACATTCACATGCGATAACAGCTTATCATAATTATCTTGGTACAGTAATACGTAATAATCAGTGCTATGAAGGTGTCATTTTTGCACCACCATAATATGATGATGATGGTGAGTGAGTATCATATAATCAATATAAAAGAGTTTCAAAGCTTTCAACTCCTATGTAGTAAATTACATGAAAAGCTAAAAGCTAAAACGAGTGACTTCTTTCCTCCTATTTCTGCAGGGATAGAATATTGATGCGTTGCTGATCTGGTTTTTTATTATATACTTCATCACGAGCATCATGCTACCGCTTGCTCGGACGGACAGACCACGTTAAACGTGCAGGTTTTAGGAGAATATAGTTTTCACTGTTGTGTTTGCTGATCTTCATATCACCGATGTACACTATCCTTTATTAAAGCTGCCATATGTATGATGGTACTTCTACCGTCTTGTATACGTACAGCTTTATAGATGAATACTGTAATAAGAAAAGAGAATTATAATCATACACAAGTAAAAGAGCATAACGATGTTGTATCTATAATGATATGTTGTCGCTGTACTTCAGCACTAATTCAATTATGGATGTGCGGTATCGGATGTACATAAAGTGCGTTCAGTTAATAATGTGTTCTCCATGTGCTTGGCGCTGGATCTTTTAAAATTTGCAATTAATGCGTGATTTCGCTCCATCACAGAGTCAGTGTCGCCCACTTATAACGACTGGCTCGTATCTTGATGAAGAAGCAGCCCCTTCTCCATCTCGTCCTTTTTCTGCTTTGATAAATTGGGTTAGACCCAGCATTATTCGGGACTTGTCTGCGCTCCTAATCGATATCATATGTATGTATGTAATATGTAAGCTCTTTTCTTCATAGATTTCGTTATATGATATCAAGTGGTTACACTTGACATTTGAGAAAGAATAGAACGCAAATATAGTGTGCAGAAGTGCTTATTGAAAGCGAACTTGAATGTTCTTATTGTTGGTACTGTACATAGTCAGCAATAAACTTACTACAGTAGATATGATGTTTGAAGGGATTTTCAATATCAGTCTAGCGGTCGGTGAGCATCAACTCGTAAGCAGTCTAATAATAAAGGTTGAAGTGTATGAATGGCCACGCGTTCCGATGATGATGATATGCATATCATAGTGCCGCTCGTTGCTTTGTTTTACACATTTATACTGTAATAAAAAACAAATATTCAAGCAGATGTGATTTGACGCGGGAACCTTATAAGAATCCCTCATTTTTAAAGTTATGTGGTCTAATACACCATAAAAGTCTTTTCAGAACAATATGCAGCAGCTTATGTTGCTATTAGAATTCACCAATGCAACGAGCAACAATATTAAAAGTTGTACTGTACATTAATGAAGGTCCAGGAGAGGGTTGTTCATTTATAAAGCTATTTATCTATATGGGTTTCATGGCTCATTCAGAGGATACATGCTATCGTAATCGTACATTAAGCTTGTGTTTATCTCGCATATACGATACATGTATTTGCCGTATGCACTCACAAGAAATTTATTCTTTGGTACATGGCAGCCGCATTCATCCTTGACCTTCCTTTTTTTTTGCCCTTGTTTAATGAGTATCAGTACACTGGTACGTATAGCGGTATACTTTTTCTGGGCGATATTTTGATCGCGTACTCTCTACCCATATTCTGGTGATGGAAGCAAAGAGTAATAGCCAGGCTCTTTGATGACAAAATCATTGATGATAATGTTGTCCAGGTTTTTTCAGGCAACGTCGGACGAAAGATTTGGCGCCCATCTTGCTCGCTCGATTCCTGCTGCAAAGGGAATTGACCTTAACCTTGTTATCGCCGCCGCTCTTTTCAATTTTCAGATCACCGTCATTGCTGTGGACAGTACTTTCCAACGTGCTACGCCAGGTTTGTGAGTAAAGTATATTTGAGCGTAGGGCGCGGAAACCATTAGTATGTAAACTGTCGGCCAGAAATCCGTGATAGAGATGAAAACTGATTCCTAGCTTTGTCCCAGAATTCCAGTTGTGCAAACCCACAGGCAGGGTTGTGGAGCAGATATGAGTTGGCAGCAGTAGTTTGGAAGAGCTGGCTCGGGAGCAGCACCTGTAAGGAACACCATTAAACAGTAGAGAGTGTATCCAGTGGCCTTTTTCCGTCCAATAGCATCGCTTCAATTCCATTGTCCCATTGAAAATTTTGACGCAGGAGACCAATGCGCGTCTCTTTTTTGTCTTTCCTCGTTTAAGAGAGCTTTCCTTCCACCTGAATGGCACTGGCTTTTTTGGGTGTGCATAAATCTCTGGTGTCTGAAGCACGGTCTGTGGTACGATTGAGGCATCTGTGGTTTTGAAGCGGGACAGTAAAGTTTCCCCTGTTGTTGACTTTTTGTGTATGGTCGTTTAGACGCTTGATCTGTATAGGTCACTATTAAAGACAGCGCGAACCTTTGACAACCCCAATCAACAAAAATTCCTTGCCGATACAATCCGCGAACGATTTCGATTTCATAAACACGAGAGCTCACGCCCACGAGTACTGCGATTACTTCACGAGGGTAATGAGGTAGGTGACTCGCGTAAAAATGAAGTAAAAAACTAAAGAAAAAAAGTTGGTTGACAGAAAATGCAATAGGCATTAAGAATACTGGAAGAGGCGCCCTTAAATACAGTATACATGGAACGTGTCAATGCGCTGGCGCATGCGGAGGCTGGTCCTTTAAAACACTCGGTGCAAAAGGTATATTTGCAAAAGAGAACCGATTCGCACAGTATACACTGTATGTAACTGACTATGGTCACCATTTATATATGTGTAGCTACGACGGATACCAAATGTACAGTATCATCGTTCCTTTCTCACATTTTATATGTGTAAAGTTGCTGATCATTCACTTTATATAACATAGTTGAACAAGCGTGCAGTGGCTGCCATGGATCTTCGATCACAGGAATCGAAGCGACGTAACCATGGCATTGGCGACCGCATCCATGGTACTAAAACTGTATATGAATTGGCGCGCATCCCCGAACAACTTCCTGCTTCTGGGCGACCAGGAGAGAAACCCCGCAAAGCACCCAAAATGACGAAGCGGAAGCCGTATCAAATCGTGCACACCGTTACGGCACAAGGCTTCACGTTCAAACGACTACGTGGATGGCGGCAACCTGTACAAACTGCCATGATGATTAAGGCTAGAGTGAAGAAGTTACAAGAATGGATGGACAAGGATCAATATTTGAAGTCGATGCTTGATATTCTCAAGCATGAGCAAGTGTTTTACGATGGCTTGGGAGTTAGCGACGATCAGCACGAATATGGCAAGTATTCAGTGTCAGAGAAGAAAGGTTGTGGTGCTATGCTACAGCATGAAACTGACATTGTTTCGATATGCAAATTTTTTAGCCCGACCACTCGCAGATGCACAAGACTACTACAAAACGCTTCGGCTACGAAGAGTTGCTCACTTATGGGAAACACCATCATCGTCCCTATAAAACGACTATCAAAAATTGAAAATAGGGGGGTCATCTTTATTTTGTTTTGCATGGGTTGCGACGGATGTGTCGGACCTTTTTCTCGACTTTGATGCAATGGGTCAATTTGCATGAATTCCAGCTTCCTTTTCTCCCTCCTCTTTCTTTTTTTTATCCATCACCCTTCATACGCATATACAACACGTACAACAATGGTCCGAAAAGCCCCAGAAGCTATTCCATTAAAAGGTGCCATTGGTGCCACACCTGAACAAGAGGAGCACCTTCAAAAGATCGTCAACCAATTCACCATCACACCAAAGTATCTCGAACAGATCTGCACTCACTTCATATCAGAAATGAAAAAAGGTCTCGGCGAGGAAGGCCAGACACTTGCCATGATTCCATCATACGTAGAAGGCCGCTTGACAGGTAACAAATAACGAGCATATAGATTGCATCATAGATATAAGCCGTGTTAACTTCACATATTTTTCTCGGGGTTGTGTGTTGATGTAAAACTGTATAGGCCAGGAAAAGGGTCATTTCCTTGCGCTCGACTTGGGGGGAACGAATCTTCGAGTGGTTTTGGTCACTTTAGAAGGCAATGGAAAGTACAAGACCAAGTCTTCAAAGTCACGAGTGACAGAAGAGCTCAAAACAGGCCCTATGCGGAATTTATGCGGTAAATATCATAGCATCATGTCAGAGATTAAGACTTTGATTAATTGACAAATGGCTCGTATAGACTACATTGCCGATTGCGTCGATGAATTTCTTACTGAAGAAGGATTGAGCCATGAAGAAACAGCTTTAAATTTGGGTTACACGTTTTCTTTCCCTGTTCTCCAATCCAAGGTAGGTAGTTTCTCCCTCTAAAGAATCATCCAGTGGAACAAGTACAATATTTAATGCATAAGATGCTTTAGATCAATCGTGGTATACTGAAATCATGGACCAAAGGCTTCAACTGTTCCGGTGCAGTTGGCAAAGACCCTGTCATGCTACTACAAGATGCTCTTCTCCGCAAAAACGTACCCGTCAAAGTCGCAGCGCTAGTCAACGACGCCGTTGGTACACTCCTTTCAAACGCTTACCAAAAGCCAGAAACAACTATTGGTCTCATTCTCGGCACAGGCTCCAATGGTGGCTACATTGAACAAATGAAAAACATTGGCAAATGGAAAGGCGGCAAAACAACGAGTCCCGAAATGATAATCAATATGGAGTTTGGTGCATTCGATAACGAACGCAGGGTGCTTCCAGTGACACCGTTTGACAACAAGGTAGATCGCCAGTCGATTAACCCAAACGGCCAGATTTTCGAAAAGATGGTGTCGGGCATGTATCTTGGCGAGGTGACACGCAACGTTTTGCTGGACATGGTCGATCGCGAGCTGTTGTTTGGCCCACACGACGGAAACTACGATTGCAAGTCGTGGTCCAAGGAATTATCCGGTCATTATGCTTTTGAAACTTCGCACATGTCATGTATTGAAGGAGATGGCACGTCGAATTTGTCACGAACAAGTGAGGTGCTTGATCTCAATCTGAATTTGCACGGTATCACCACAGTGGAAGGCAAGATCATCAAAAAGGTATGCGAGGTTGTCGGCACACGCGCGGCGCATTTGGCAGGAGCGGCCATCGCGGCCATCGTCCGCCATTGTGAAATCTCGCCAGAGGAAGGAACAGACGTGGGCATTGATGGATCGCTGTACGAATTCTATCCTTCGTTCGAAAGCCGGATCTATGATGCATTGGCTATTTTGTTGCCGGAGCACAAGGACGTTCGAAAAACCGTGCGGTTGAGTCTGGCCAAGGACGGGAGCGGTGTTGGTGCTGCACTAACAGCTTGTGTAGCAGCGCAGATGGAGAACCGTAAAAAGGGTACTATCGCATGATGGTACTGATGATGACGGTGCTTATAGTTTTATCTTAGAATGGTGGGCGTAAAAATAATATTACAATAAAAGATGAATGGATCGAGGCACACATCAAAGAAAACATTTTCCAGATTAGGAATTTTCGCCAGTTTATACTTGGAACGCGTTGTCGTAAAAATAGGTCCTGCTGGAAAAAGTTACCACGTACCTCGCTCATAAGCAATAATGGAAGGTGCAAAACATCCAACTACGGTCAAAAAAGCCTATATGAGATCTCCCTCCTCTCAGTACTCCCTTCGCATTTGCCTTTTCCTTTCTTCTTTTTTTTGTGCACATCCATTGTATCATACCATCATGTCCAAGGCTATATCCATACTCACGCTTATTGTTCTCGCATTGATTGCACATATTGATGCCTACGTGATTGTTAAGCCAACGCCAACAGTTGATCCAGATATCATAAATGCGATGGCTGTCTTACCTACCGCCGCTCCTCTCATCAGAAAACGGATCGTTAAACGCACAAATGTTCAAGAAACACTTAGCCTCTATCAAGACTGGGCAAAAGACTGTAATTCTGAGAATGACGAAGATATCGATGATACCGAAGTGAACGAGAACATTCGAAAGCTGTGGCAAACTGTTACCGTATACTGCGGTAACAACCATGTCAAGACAGTTACTAAAACACGCACCGCAACGGCTACAGCGACAGAAACAGTTTCATCCGATGACGAAGACGACGAAGTAGCATGTGACGATCAATGCTGGAGCGATTACCTATGGCGTAAGTCGCGATTATCGTGGTTTTTTTCCTCCCTGCATGATTGATATACAATAAGGAACCCTACCTTTATCTTCATTTTCGCTAACTACCTTAAAATTATCACTGATAGACACTTATGGTTACGGAATAACTGTTGCTCAGGGGTTCACTGGCATCACCTGTATTATCATTGGCTTGTACTTCATGATTTTTGGCTACCGCTATTTCCGTCCAACACTCGGTTTGGTTGGTTTTGTCTTTTTCGGTGAGTATGAAAACATTTCTCTTTAATAGCATTAACTCAGTACTTACATGATGATCAACTCTTTCTCTTTGTATCACAACAGCTCTCATGACCTGGGTCGGCCTGGTCAATAACGAACCCTTTGAAGGATACCCACATACTGAAATTGTCTACATATGTGTCAGCATCGGCCTTGGCCTATTAGGCGGCATCTTATACATGTTTTTCTTTCCGCTCGGACTATACTTTGTTGGTGGTAAGTAGAGTCGTCTTTATCCCTTTGTTCTTTATCAATAACACCAGTGCATTATATTTGCCTAAATCTCACGCGATAATAATAAACTATAGCTCTCGCCGGTTTGTTCTTTGCTGTTTATATCATGTCCTGGCAAGAAAGCCTGGTCATCCAGATTGTAGGTTTCTTTTGTATATTTTGTAAAAAAGATAGCACATTATGTTTATACGCGACTCACCTGTTTATGTGAACTTTGCAGCAAGTGGCACGAATCTGCTTCATTATAGGCATGGGTGTCCTCTTTATTATCCTGGTAGTATTAGTAGAGAGCTTTACCATCGTCTTCTCAACAGCGTTCACTGGTGCCTATCTATTCATTCTGGGTCTAGACTTTTTCGCCCACACTGGATTTATCAATGCATTACTCCTCATTTTCGACGGAAATCCCAACCATTACATTGCATATATCATGAATACACCAGTAATAGTGATGCTAGCGTTCGTGATTGTGCTCACTCTGCTCTCGGCTGGATGGCAATATTACTGGAGTATATACAAGGAAAACCGCCTGTTTGGCGTCAACGTGGTTAAAGAAAAACCACCGGCTGAAAAGTAGTAAACCTCTTCCATTCTTGATTTCTATCTTTCCTGCCATTCATTTCTTCATATATACATATCAATATACCACTTTTATTGCTGTATTTCTTATTATATATCTTCTTAAAACTACACACTTACACATATTGCATTTTATATCATGTCGCTCACTTTTATAAAGCTAAAAAAAATCATATATCTTCTTGCTATTAAACGAAATACAGGGAGGTAGTATATAGAAAGTCTCCTACTAAGTTTCACACACTTCGATCACGAATAAGTGTCCTACACATCGTATGTTAGCAAGTCCAGAAAAAAGATTTGAAGTATGTTTCTATCTTTGTTGTTCGTATATTTCTGCCCCGGTGTATGAGAGCTATAACCTGTGCCAACTATACAACGTAGATAGTTGCCGATTAAAAGGACTATTATCGACAAAACAAAGATTTAAACAGGTGTTCTGCTAAAATCTTACAGTGGCTCCCCGATTAATTTCAACCTCAAAGGGGGTCTATAAAGTGTTGAAACTACTGAGGGTTGACACAAAACAAGGTGATTCAGTGTTCTATGCTTAAAGGGTGTATAGAAAAAAGTTGAATTAACTGAGGGTTATCTTATTGAGAGTGAAATTAAACGGGGAACCACTGTACATACATTAAATGCAGTGCTGTATAATGCAATTGAAGGGATTCATTTTATTTACGTGTGCCCCGAGTTAACACGCCACCAAAAGCCAAGACTATTCAGCGACAGGGGGATACATATGCATATCTAATGATTACCTCATCTATTCATGTCGCCTTTCGTGGATGTGTTAGCCGTATCATTGCTCAAAACCATAGACACATTGCGCTACTGACAGTTCGTGTTTGAATTGAGTTAGATGTTAATCAGAATGTCGTATCTTAGTGATGTTAACGTGTTATCGAATCCAGAATATTAGAAGAAAGCAATGGGGTAATTTTATTCGAATTAGCAACCATAGTGTCACGTTATAGTGGCACGAGATGTGTTTTGGTTGTGAGACAAAGTAGGGATGTCGTTGTAGAATACGGGTACATTTGTATCGATGACGGCGAGTGCCGAGCACTGCTAAGACCGAATTAGCACTGCTTTAATTCTTTGAAATCATTCCCATAACGATGCACCTGTGAGAAATCAGAAGAATCTTTGCGCTTGCTTCACAGAATGAGGATTTAGCACAACTGGTACGGCTTACGTTATACTCATATGTACGTAATCGATTGACATTTTTACTATACTAAATTGTCTAACGGAATTTCACATGCAAAACACTTTCATAAGAATGCCCACATACAAGAAGGTAAAATACCACAGCAAAAAATCATTAGCCAACTTTCAAGCAGACGTAGCGAAGAGAGTATACATACAGCGGTAAGAAAGCATTATTGGAAGTCACTCAGAAAACACGTTTGAAATAATGAGTAATTATTTATCCTCTATAATAACTGTCTCAAGCAAGAAGTTAACACGAAAGTAGTATGATATATTGTATGTTTTAAAAAACAATACTGTGTTTCTTTGCCAGAAAACATATCATTACGTTACTCCGGAAATGGATCTGTATATGAGAATCGATCAATACCGATGAGGAAGAAGATTACATGACAACAAGTATTAATGTCACACATTGAACATAAACGTTTACTCAATTATTTAATTATCCTCATTAAGGAGAAAGCATATTGTGCTACTACTAGAAGCATACTTTTAGTACTAAAGAAACAGAGGATAGTAAAATCCCTTGCCTTTGCTGATAGGGGCTAAAAGGGCTCGGGCGGTGGTTGTACAGAGAACATGTCGCTCATACTAAAAAGAAGGAGTGTCATTTTAGGTGATAGAAAAATCGTGGGGAAATACCTATGAAAATACGATCACTGTGTCGTCTATGATAACATTCATAAATATCATGATTTTCATTTAATTACAAAAGAGATCACCGCAAGTGGCGAAAGTATGATTTAAAACTCGCTGATAATTTTACATGCCATCTTTTACATACATGACAGTGTTATTGCTCTTTTTGAAGGTTTCATGTTACCCAGTGCTAATAAGATTAGCTAGTACATTTAATATGTAAATGCTGTTGTTGTGACCATTTAGAAATGACGTGTTACCAAAACGCGCGTGTCTCACCGGAAAGTTACGTAATATACAGCTTCACTAATTGCGCAAAGATGACTACAATAACACTGCATAGCTAGACAACAGTAAGGAAGTCACTGCCGGAGAACATTTCAATAACCTAGTAATGCCATCCATGGATTGTTAAACAAATTGTGCCCTTATATTCAGTAAGAATTATCGTGTATATATGTGTAACCTTTAAGACTTAACATCATGCTACTACACGTCAACCTACACTATACACTTTCAGAACGTTTAAATTCTTCATCATAATAAAGTAACTCTGCATACTATTCTAGCTATCAGATTACAATTCAATGTGACTTATAGTGATTCAAAAAATGTATAAAGGTACAAATAAAAAGATGATATAACTAGAGTATACGCGAGCTCTTAAGCTTTACTAAATATGCTCAAGGCTATTTTAACCATTAACTGTCGATGTCTTGGCTCTGATAGTGTACAGATGACAAGAGACCCGAAGCTTTCCATCTGTACTACGTTTATCCATCCTTTCGCAATTCCAGCTGCTCGGTTACACATAATCAATAGAAACGTATGAATAAGACAACCCGCAGGAAGTAACTGCTGTAGGCCACCTTAACTGTTTTTGTTCCTGGAACTTTGCTCTATTGTATACACTGGCGATGTTAATGTAACAATACCAGAGTATCTCTGAATGCGTGTTTCCAATTTGCTCACATAATCAAGATATCAGGAACAAGACAATGTCGTCACTCGCTCACTCTTTGTATGATATATGAAGGGCTGTATTTTAGTAATCAACTTGTAAGCATTTGTGCTTGAGAATATTTGTGGAACAGTAAAAAAATACATTATATCAAACATATGAATACATAAGGCAGAGACCTTCAGTACATACTACACCGCACACGCAGCATTTCATACCGACAATTTCGATTTCGCAATAAAATAAAAATTCCTCGGTTTTAAGTACATATTTTGCAAGTAAGATTTTAGCGAACCTTGTATTCACTTCGGATATCATGGTCTAGCATATAATTATTAAGATAGAAGCATTTCTATTTAATTATGAAGACATGATGTAAAACATTTTGCCGTTCAGCTAACCGTTTGAAGAAAACATTGTGTGTGTGTGTACTTTCCAATTCAGCGTCGACGATTATGCTGTCCTATGTGAAATTATATGAGACACGATCACTTAGGTAATCAATACGGTGAAGAATTTCGATGGTTCCACATAAGTGATCAATTCTCAATTGTCTTTGAATACGTGCAATATCATTTGCCTTCAATTTTAATCAATTCAGATGATGGGAAAAGCAAAACAAAATATAAATACAGATCGATTTGAAAACCCAAGTGAAGCCCTTCTTCATCACAATACACCTTCTCAATTAGCAGTTATTTCTCCCTGGTTAAAACAAAAATGGTCAAGTTCCTCTCTATCATGGCTTCTGCCCTTTTGGCAGCCCCTTCGCTCGTTTCCGCTTTTGTTGGTACTAGTGGTGCTACATTCACTAATGACGGAGCATCCTTCTATTTTGCCGGTACCAATGCGTGTAAGTATTCCTTGTAGTTGTTCACAAAACATTGTGTGCTGCCGTTCTTATTATGAATCCAGATTACTTGATGACACAAACTCAAGAGAATGTCCAATCAATCCTGTCGGAGTCCGCTGGTTTGAACTTGCCTGTAATCCGTACCTGGTTGTTCAACTCGGGCAACACCGATGTTTTTTTCCAGAGCTGCAATTCGGGGGCCATGGAAATTAACGATGATGCCGAAACGGGCTTAGGACGTATCGATTATGTTATCCAGCAAGCTGCCGAAAACAATGTCAAGCTGATATTTGCACTTACCAACAACTGGCCTGATTTTGGGTAAGCAGCCATTTAACGTATGATTTGAATGATCCTTCCTTTTTTTTCCCATCCCTTTATATATTAATCTTTGTGGCCTACGTTTGATAGCGGTATGGATGACTATGTCCAATGCCTCGGTGGCAGCAACCACGACGAATTCTACACCAATGCCGATGTTGTGAACTCGTTCAAAGAATACATAACTCATGTGTTGGAGCGCACAAACGAGTTGACTGGCGTAAAGTATAAGGTAAATATATTGGCGTTCTCTACTGCTGCCATAAAATAGTTTACTAGCTGTATGCTAATTCTAAATCTCGACCGGTATAATGGTGATAGGATGATCCTACTATTTTCGGCTGGGAACTCGCTAACGAACCTAGATGCGGTGGTAGCGGCCTTCCTACTTCGGATAGTTGCGGCCCTGATATTACTACTGCATGGGTCGACGAGATCTCCTCGCACATCAAGTCTATTGACAGCAACCATTTGGTCGGTATTGGTGATGAAGGCTTCTTTAATAGAGCTGGTGAATCAGAGTAAGTCTTATTACTTCCTACAAAAAGTAGAAAGGGAGTCGATGACAAACATCAAATAACTTGGTTCATTTGTCTTAAGATACGAGTACAACGGAGGCACTGGCATGGACTTCGATGCCACAATTGCTCTTTCCTCGATTGATTTTGGAACATTTCATATGTACCCTGAACATTGGACAAAGGACAACGAGGAATGGCCCATTAAGTGGATTAATGTAAGCAGTTATAGCTTTTATAGAATTGGCTTCTTTGCGTTGTACGTTTTTCCTTATACTTATATGCAATCTTCTACGATTATAGGATCACGCTGCTTCGCAAGAATCCGCAGGCAAGCCAGTTATTCTTGAAGAATACGGACTTGCTGAAAAGAGCCTTCGTACCACTCTGTACCCGGCTTGGCATGCGGCTATTGAAGAGCAGAACGTCGCCGCTGATGCCTTCTGGCAAATTTCGGTGCCCTGCAACGAGAATTTGGACGATTTTGCTATTTGCCCTAGCGATGAGAATATTGATACCCTCGTTGCTACTCACGCATCTAATATGTTGGCCAAGAACTAAAAGAAAGCATGTGCTCTGGTAGCCAAGCTGAAGTTATAACTTATAACTAATCTACACTATACTCCTGATCAGATTGTAGTATTTCGATATGGATAGCCCCTCCCCATTTTTCTTATTTTAAATTCTACATATAAAATACTTTATAAATCTTTTTGCTGCACCTATAAACGGAAAGTAACATGTTTACTAGTTTCTGATTTTATGCTACCGTGTTTAAGAAAACTGTCAGAAATCATTGATGAGACCGTATAGCTGAAGTTCGAAACTTTTCAAATTAAACATCACAAACTACGTGTAGTAAAATATCTTTATGTAGTCAATAGATGTTTACCAAAGTATTGTATACTGACTAATTGTCTATACGTCATTCATGTTCATACGGCTTGCTATTCATATTCTTTACATCAACTGACAAAGGAAGCTTCACAAACATCAACACCATCATTGTATCGGATGTAGACATTGAAAAGTGTAAATCAGTACGACGACGTACAAACAACTTTCGCTACACATGGTAGCTGCTCGTTCGACAGGTCAGCCATTCTCGATCTTCAAATACTGTATGTAGCCTTGACGTTCAAGTGCCTGAGCGACTAAGCCTTGGTAAAAACCGCTCGTCATCCGGACACGCGATTGTCGAACGTTTCTGTTGTTGATTAAAGCTCGCCGTCTGACTATCAGCGTATAATGCCAAGTATAAAAAAATGGTTACCCTTTAAAGCAATGATGTTTCAATTTTGTTTATTCATACAAATTCTGCTGCATATTAGTTCGGCTGCAGCTCACCTTAAAAAGTAGAGCTTCGTAGACCACGTGTTACTTGTTCGCACAAAAGGGACATTTATAAGAGATGGAATAGTATTAGCAGCAAGTTTTTGTCTCAATCATTGTAGTAACAAACGTTTAAAAAACCATGCAAGCGCCTTTTGTTACGGTCAAGGATGTAGCTAGCCATGTAGACTGTCGTAGTAGAGACACAAATAATATGCCTAACATCATCATTGTTTATTTTGAAAACTCTACACATGCACAAGTACAGTCAAATGGGAACTTCTCTTCTCTTATCCTGGTGCTGCCTGTTAGTTTACTTCTCTATTTCCGGTGGAGAGCCCCTTTACCATCATGCCGCGCATCCCAATCCAAGCTTAAGCTGCACAACGCTTCTTTTTTTTACGGCGAACATTTCTGCATTCGCAGCTGTTCTATGAAAGTCGCTTGTTTCCCACAAACAATTGACAAGGTTTAATCTGAAAGGTTCGTTTTTCATTACATATACATAGTTCATTGTGTCTCCGGTACATAGGACTGCATCGCAGGCAGTACAGCTTTTCAAGTATGTATGTGTCACAAGCTTACAGGGGTGCATGGTAAAGCATCTGGTGAAACGCTGTGACGTGAGCAATCGAGGGCTGCTCCTGGTTGCATACTTGTATAAAGTGTCAAAATGTTGCTGATCACTTCTGGTCGGAGACTGCAGCTGGGGTTGCCCCCGTTGGTCGACTACATCCCTTTTTTCCTCAATGGTGAGGCTCCCGCCATTTCGTTTTCCAAGCATAACACCTAGACCCAGGGATTGAGATGCGCAAGTCGTTTATCTTATATATTTCAGTAAAGCAACTTTGGACGACTTTATTAATTGTTACGCTTCCCTACATAAATATGATATACGCAAAGCGTGGGAGGATTAAAAAAAGAAGAACATTTGTTACCAAGTTACAGAGGTCCCTTATTGTTTTCTCCTCTGATAAATTCAATCCCTCTCTTTTCTACAATGTTCAGTCGTCTAAACCCAGATATGGTACGGCATAATTTCAATACATCTCTTATTTTACTTTTAATCCTTGTGGAGGGGGGCTGAACGCTATCGAGGTATTATCTTACAAAGAAAATATACAGTATGCGCTTTATAATCACCGTCTATCAATCGTTTCATTATATACAGGAAAACGCCAGCGAGGATATCATGCACATCCACTGCAACAAACAAATACACTCGGCTACTTATTTCATACCCAAGTTACTCAAATTACAAGGCAAAATAACCAATGTTGGCAATGAAGGCGCCATCATGCATTAAATTATATTTGCTTGTACTTGTTTGATTGATAGTTTAACTAATACTGTACAATGTAACTTATATAGTGTGGAATAAATATTTAATCTGACCTTTTAAAAATTGTGGTAAAAATTGCGAAAAAAGCATCATTCTATGCCGAAACTAATTGCAGGTGTACAGACCACTCTATTATGTACGTGATTACTAAACCAACAACGAGGAAAAATAAAGATTTTCATAGAAGCTACTTACATTGAAGGAACCTTGTCCTTTCAAATAAATTATAAACAAATTGCAGATACTTTACAGATCTCATTCAGTGATCTTCCGTTATTGCATGTTTCTAGAGTATATCCTCTTCTAAAAAATATCGATCATTTAATCTTTTATTGGTTGGAGACGTTGCTCCATAGACGAGAAGTGATCGGAAATGATCGTTCATTACCGGCAAGCATATTCTTTCTACGTACCTAGTCGCCTTCCAGATGCTGCCAAAATTTATTTTTTGCTGGCCATCATAAGCAAATAATGAGGGTGAATACAAGCTGAAAGAATTTCTTTGCTTATAAGTCTCGTCGCTAGTCGGCGAGCCTCTTTTTCGTATCCCCCTGGTTTTTCCAAGTTGGTTTTGACGCAGGGAGTTACTGTAAGACTTGATTGTTTGGTTTGCTTTCTGTGCATGACACGTAATGGCCACGCCTTTGTGCAAATATTTACATAAGGATATGATGCATACGATGCTATGTAGCTTCCACAAGCTGCTTGGTGACACCATCACGAGGGCATCCTTATAAGTCAGTTTGATCTTTCGTATGCTACTGTGTTGGGCTCGTTTGTCGGTAATAAATGAGCTACATGGCTTTATGTAGTTTATGCAAAGAACAACTTATACAGATGAATATTTACATTGATGAAGTTTTTTTTGTTGCTTAAGTTAATATGAAAGACTAAATGATGTGCCGTTTGGAACATGTTCGATGAACTAATTTAATATTGTAGGATAGTATTAAGGCCACTGACAAGCAAAGAAACTGGTATTTTATACCGAGCTCACAAGTGCTTCTGGCAGGTTTTTTGCTATACTGCATGTTAGGAGGTCGAAGGACGCACAAAAACGGGTGATTTTGTCCAGTGGATTGCTACACAAGAAGAATTGCCTGTGCAACCTTGAATGTCATTAAACTTCGTTCCTGTTGTATGTAATACAAAGTATACACATTAATATATGCACATGTCAATGAATGTTGCAAAACGCTATGGTGGGAGTCAGCTTGAAGGGAGTTTTTTTGCAAAAATTATTTCAAATTCAAATACCGCTAGGGTAGTACAAAAAATTTATTCAGGAAAATCAGAGAAGTCAAGGGTTGGAGGTAAGGTGCGATGGCTTTTGTATTTTTTGGCAGCCCACTCAGCATGCTTAAAATCGAGATCCCTGCTGTAAATTTCAATGAATCTCCAGGCACGCTTTTCATAATGAATTATGTGTTGTATAATGATTCGTTGAGGAAGCTGGTGGACGCGTTCTTGAAGGGATTTGAAGGAATAATCACATTCTTGTCTAGTAATTCTCTTCATCTCTGCCCACACTCTTTCGATCCAGTTACACTCACAATGAAACTTTGGATATTTCTCAAAGATCATGTGGTGTTTGAAGCAGATCTCCTCCAAAAGGGACTTTTGTGCTTGGAAGTCTGGTTGACTTGACATAAGGTGCACTGCACAGCAATTACCAGAGTTTTCGCGTTGACAATAGCGAATCAAACCTTCAGCTGGCCAAAACCCTCTCTCCTTGATAACAGCGCTTAGCCCACGGGGAACACCAGCATCATCAACCATACGCTGAACGACCCATTGACCATCAGGTCCGATATAGCCACCGTTACGGGAAACGATTTGCTTTCCTGCTGGACCCATATTCATTCTATAGGCATTGAGAGCATCATCCGGCATCGCAGAGTGATTAGAGCTTTGGTCAAAGCAGAAGACGCCAATGCAGTCACCGTGAAGCACTTTGAATTTCTCGATGGCTGATTCAAGCTGCTTCGCCATATGCTCTTTTTTCCAGTACCCGTCTTTTTGGGCACCAGGAATAATTGTTTCGCAACAAAATAAGCCGTGGCACGAGCATCCAAACGCGCTGAGCATTATTGCTCGACCTTGACCTTTCTTACGAATGATGCTTTCGTCTGTTGCAAGATACAAATTGCGTTTGCTGTCGTTCGAGTAGAAGTACGTCTCGTCGTGAGTAACAAGGACTTTTCTGCGGTCCTATATAATTCATAACAAAGCATTCGTTGTAAGAGCATTTATAGATTGTTTCCCTATCAAATGTACCCAAATTTGCATCGCCAGTGCCTCTGGCTCGTCGTCATTATCGTAGGAAAGCATGAGCTTACGATGCTCAAGCATTCTTTTCGACCACTCCTTCCGATATTCAACAACGTCTTGACGTTCGTGACCGTCAATGTAAACGCCTTGTGCTTGACTATCACGCAGCATAAATCCCCATTTCTTCAGGTACCGTCTGACAGTGGATTCTGAAATCATGGTTTCAAGGCGGTGCTCAGGGTTGCATTCGTCAACAACAAGCTTTTCTTGAATGAACTCCTGGAGTCCGCGGACCGTTCTCTCCTCAGGCTTGAGAGAGCGAATGAACTCTAAGCACCTCGATTTAAGGTGCTCATCAGTAAGCATACATGCTGTCTTAATGTATGCACCTCGTTTCGACGGAACAAGCGACTTATTGACGAGGTACTCGTTGGCCCATTCGCGAATTCGTTGAGCAAAGCGTTTACCGCGTTTCCAAGTTCCTTCACTCAGTTGCAAAGACGCATCAACCTTGCCAGTGCCATTTAACACCTTCGTGAAGAAGTCGTACAGAGTGCCAAGACGGGCTCTTTGCAGCTGGTCGACGTCAGGCGTTTTCTTGTATGGATCGGCGTACTTTTGTAAGGCTAAAGCAGCCTCCTCCATGGTAAAGCGCTCTTGCTGCTTTTTCGCTTCCTTAGCTCTTTTCAATTCGATTTTCTGAAATCCAAAAGCTTCTTCGATGCGCTGAGAGCCTGCTGCCTTTTCTCGCTCCTTTCGTTCTTTACTCGCAATAGTACGTGGATCATTCTTATGATAGAGGGTGCCACGCCCTTTTTTATCAGCACCTTCGCTCCAGACAAGGAAACCACTGGATACCTGATTGGTGACTCTGACGAGTTCTTCTTCGGTGAAGTCAGAATAGTCTTCACCAATGATTTCTTCGTCGCTGATATCTTCATCGCTGACGTGGGCTACTTCGTCAGAGGCAGGCGCAGGCTGCTCCTCACGCGTTTCAACGCGTTCTTCTGTTTCGCGCTGTAACTTCGCTTTTTTGCCGTTGTAGTAGTTGGCTTTTCCCTTGAGGGATCTTTTGCTTGGTTTAGGCATGTTGAATTGCAATGGAGTTGTGATGGGAAGTAATGGTTCGATAGTAAATGGAAGAAGTGCTAATTGCGTTAGTTCAAAGCGAAATGGTGTAGACTTTGAACGCAAAAAACGATTGTATCCCAGCCAAATAGGGCCAAATACGGAAACTTTGAGGTGTTATTGCGCAGCGACAAATGGCTCAATCAAAATAAAATTTAGCACACCGTGTTCCTCTCATCGAAAGCTGTCGATTGCGCTATATTTCGTGGCATTTGCAGGTGATGGGAAATTTCTATAAAGGTTGAAAATTGGGTCTCAGAAACTCCCTTCAAGCTGACTCCCACCATATACTAAAACAATATTGTATCTTTTTTTAATTCAGAACTGTTTTTGGTAAGGAGATTGATGTGAGCCGGGCTATTATTCATTTCCAGTTGTGCTACATTAAATACTTCGTTTTAGCAATGCAATACACGTCCTTACACACGGGAAGGATGACAGCGCCCATATATGTAAATTTTATTCGGCTCGATAAATGCTCATATGACATTGTATTTTTTGGAGATATGCTAATGCCCGGCTTGCTGGAAGGGTTGATGGTACGTGCGTGCAGTAAGTAAAGGTATTAAGAATGAGGAAGTTAGCATAACATTCGGCGGAAAAATTAAAGCATTTTGTGGTCCGATATAGGTTTACACTTTTTTTTTTTTTTTTTTCGCGAAACACAAAAAACACACTAACACAATGGAACAGCGTAAGGATTCCGTGATCTCTCAGGTAGATCTCACATAGTTAACCGTGCTATTCAATGCAGGAGAGAATCTATATTTGCCCTTAAGCGGAAAGAAGAAATCGACAGATGATCAGGTAAAAGTGTTTCTATGTGAGCAATCTTGTGTGGCTGCTGAATTAAGGCATGACCAACAGTTTGATCAACCTCTGTTATCCGACTTAGGGTGTAACGAGAGGCCTTGTTCAAGATTATCTCCACAGCAATGCATCGACCGACAAAGTGATAAACGAAATGAAGGTTGTGCATCTCGATGCCACGGAAACGATACCGAAACACGATCCTGCAAAGAAGCGAGGCAAGCGGCTTACTGCATCAGAAAAGCGCGCGATGCGGATATACGACATACCGAAAAAGGGGGTCAAGTACGCGCACTTTGAGCCGCTGCACAATTTATGGCAAGGGTATATGAAGGAGCTCTATGGCCAGGGTCAGAATCCATCGCAGTTTGCACAGAAGTTGCTGAAGGCGGACTTCCATGGCGCCATTATTAAAGGTGCTTGCTCTACATGGAAACGACAGATTGCAACTTATATATAATTCGATGGTTACTGACATGCTTGTTGGGGGGTGGGTTTCCATAGTGACGAAGAGCAACAACCCGCTGCTGGTGGGCTCTGCAGGCATTGTTGTTCAAGAAACACAAAACCTGTTCAAGATAATAACACAGGAGGATCGCCTCAAATGTGAGGATCCTTTCGATCTTGGTTCAGAAGGGTGCTGATGATATGGATTGCTGCTAATATAAGAAACATGTATATTAGCTATACCGAAGGGCAAGACTGTGTTCCAAGTGGAGTTGGATGCGTGTGCATGTACATTGACGTTGTATGGACAGCAGCTGCTGACCCGGTCCGCCGAACGAGCAGCGAAGAAGTTCAAAGCTAAACCGACGATTGATCTATAGGAAATATTGCTGAAGAAGAAGCAAGAAGGGGATTCTAGCCCTTGTGCATCCTCTCGAAAGGCGCTTGCAAAACATGATGACCAATGTTGTCGGGGGATGGATGGGTTGGTTGGGTGCATGCAGTAAATCATTGAGGGAATTTCTGGATGTGCGCTGCAGAGCATGCGCCCTGCCTGCCTATTTTGTATCGGCGGGTTTGATTTCCGTAGCACGGACGCTTTCCTAGCAGTTTCACAAACATGGATTAAAGCCTATTCTAAGCTCTAACCTCCAAATACATAATAGCAACTTTTTTTTCCCTCTTCTTCAATAACTCTTGTTCGTACTCCCTTCCTTTCCTTTCCTTTTTCCCCCTCTTCTTCTTCTTTTATCATCCTTGCTTTTATCGCCATACCCTCACGCTCGTTCCTTTCCTTTCATCTATTCGACCAACGACCTCCGCAATAAAGTGCCAACTCAGTCATGGCTTCAGTGAACGATCAGCAACCTCCTGTTTGCATTGGCTGTAGAAACTTCATCGAGGAAGGATCCGTGATTGCATTTGGAGATGCCCTTTTTCATTTGGACTGGTAGGGGTGGTGTTTTGGCTCTTTTGTTTATTATTTACTATAGCCGCGTCTTTGCCACATCAAGGATTGCTTACAGGAGCGCCGGCGATCAATCTTATTTATTAGCTTTAACTGTGCAAAGTGCGCGCTCCCTGTCGACTGCAACTCGAAACTGCTCCTGCTCACCGATGGACGACCGGTGTGCGAGCACTGCTCATATGTTTGCGTAGCGTGCAAGCAATCCATTAGGGACGAAGCCGTCATGACCGGTAACACGAGCAAAAAGAGAGGAACAGAGCTCTCAGAGGAACAGGCGGCGGGGTGTGACCATAAATGTTTGATGAGACAAGGTTTGATTAAACGTGCAACTCTATAAATAGGGGATGAGGCCTACCATGCCAATTGTTTCAGATGCGTATTATGCAAGAAGAAGATCGACGATCTTGTATTCACCCAAACAAGCAAGGTTAGCTTCAGCTCGAAAGGGGGGGAGGAGGCGAGCTTATAGCCGTTGATTGGCAGCATATTTAATTACTCTTTTCCAATTTTTCAGGGCATCTATTGCACACCATGTCACGAGCAACGCAAAGCAGAACGACAACGCAGACGAGGCGACCGAGAAAAGCGCAGCCATAACAAACCGTCTACTTCGCCCAAGGCAGCAACACCTGTACCATCACAACAACAGCAACCAGCGTCTTCCCGCACGAGCCGTCTTCTTGATCCTGATTTAGCGTCCGATTACATGCGTCTTCAGCAGGCATTGGCACGGCCAAACGGCAGCAATAATCAGCCTGAAGTCCGCTCTTCCTCTTCCTCCACAACGCGCTCTTCGCTCGACCGTCCACCCACCCCTACACGCTCTCGTAGCAGTTCTGTCGACGCTTTATCCAATAGCGCCGGCAAGTCTACAACTACTCGTCCAATGCCACCGTCTCGAAAGCCGCCTGCTACACCCCCACGCTCATCCTCATCCAACGCCAGCTCACCAGCCACCCCTATCAACAAAAAACGTCTATCATCCATACCCTCAGCCAACAACTCGGCCGACTCGCTCCCTGAAGTTACCCCAAGCGCCTCTTCCAACAACATATACCTCTTGAACGACGGCAGCGTTTCCAAGGGCAATCTATCTGTAGAAAGCACTTCGGCATTACCCAATGTGCCCTCCCTTAATCTAACATTCTTCGATAATGAGTCATCCGATTTACTTAATCTAACAAAAAGTCTTGGCGCCAACTTGACTGTGAGTTCAAGTCCCTCCTCGTCAGCCAGTACACATCAAAAGAAGCCGGCCAAACAAGGCGGGAAATCAGCAGTATCAAAACTCACCAAGGCAACCGAACTTTTGACTTCATCGCTGCGGCACTCACCACCTCTCACCTCATCCAAGTCTTCCTCAGCTTCATCTTCTGCCACGACATGGACGGATTTTCCACAGCCGCCTACCAACACCGTCAAACCAAGCGATAGTCTGTTATCTGTTTCATCCTTTGACCTGGACTCTGACCATATCCCAACGGATCGAGCTTCGGTGGAGAAGCTCAGGGCTGAGTTAAAGGCAGCTAACAGTAAAGTCGTTGAGCTTAACAACAACTTGAACAAAATTAAAGCAAGTCTATAATTTCCCGTGTAACAGCGTACAAAAAACACTAACCAGGAACGCAATTCCTAATAGGAAGCCAGCAAACGAGCGCTAGACGAGTTTGCACGTGCCAAGGACGATTTCAGCAAAGAAGCCAATGTACGCCAGCAGCACGAGTATACAATCATGCAGTTTAGACATCATGTCAACACCCTCCAACAACAGCAGCAGGTCCCCGGTGCAGCAACAGCAGCCCAATATGCACCATTGTCGAACGAAGAGATCGAACGCGCTGCTAGGGTACGCGTAGAATTAGAGCGGACCTGCAAGGAGCTAAAGATCTATCGTGATACTTTATCCGAGGGCATTGCTAATATGGCTGACAAGCAAGCTGGTCTTGCCGGAAGGTAAAATAAAGCTCACCGTGCGAATTCCAATGGGAATTAAGGGGGACGGGGTTAGGGAGAGGTAAATTTGACCGACATAATGTTTACTTACTATATTTAGCAGATCTATAGAAGAGCACCACAGAGCTCTAATAACGCAAGTTAAGTCTCTCACACGAGAACGCGATGCATTGAAACAGGAAACTGAAAACCTCAGTCGAGTGCGTGACGAGGTTATCAATGAAATGGTCATCCTCAACACACAGAATGCCGAGCTCAACAGTATGAATAACGATCTATCACGGCGGGTGACAGCTCGCGAACGAGAGGCTGCTGCAGTGATGGCCGGTACATCGTTTCTGTACCCAACCTCTTCTACATCCACCGAATCGCAATCGCCAGGTACCATGCAGCGCAAGTCCTCAGAAACTAGTGTGGACATCCCATCTATTGCGTCCCGTGATAGCTTTAATGGCACACAGGCACCCAAGTTGTTTAAAATGAAAAAAAGCCCGTTCAATCGCTTTGGCGGTGGCATGAAATCGAGCAAGACCGACCCAGCATTGTCGACATCCGCGGAGAGCAGCAGTGGACCATACAATCTTCCCAATGCCAGCGTAAGCAGCCAAAGTCTGGCTGATTATTCTCGACGAGAGGCACGACAAAATTCAAAGCAGTCGCAAACAAGTATGCAGGGAGCCCATTCGTTCCAGCCAACACCGTTCCTGAGACCTGTCAAGTGCAGTGTTTGCTATGAAAAGATGTGGGGTCTTTCGGAATATCGCTGTCAAGGATGTGGCATGGCTTCCCATGGTAAATGTCTGAGTCACGTGCCATCCATGTGTTTTGCTTCTACGGCCAGCTCGTTGGAGTTGACGAGCCCAATGGAAATGGAAACACCCAAAGCTTGTATGTGTTTATTCATGTGTGATAATGCTATATTCCATCTACAGCAAGCAAACTGACCGAGTGAACCTTTTATACTGTCTAGTGAGCATGTTTGGAGCCGATCTATGTTCACAGGCAGCGCAAGAAGGCCGAGACGTCCCGCTGGTCGTGGAAAAATGTATCGAGGCGGTCGAGAACAGAGGCATGGACTATGAAGGCGTTTACCGTAAATCAGGCGGTGCCGCACAAATGCGAGCCATCCAAGTTGCCTTTGATCAAGGCGATGCTATTGATCTAAACAACGAGGACAAATATAATGATATCTGCGCTGTAACAAGCGTGCTCAAACACTATTTCCGACAACTCCCTAATCCACTACTTACTTACGAACAATACATGAATTTCATTAATGCTGTCTGTAAGTATTGTGGAATGTGATTATATTGTATTCCTCGCGCAATTCAGCGAACGACAAACTCATACGATATATTCATTATTATAGCTCTACCACTTGGCCCTGAAAAAGCAGACAAGTTCATTGAGCTATTATCCCAGCTACCCAAGGCAAATTACGATACCCTTAAAATGTTAATGGAACATCTTCAACGGTAACTTATTTTTAGAAACGGAGATATTAATCCCCCCCCACCACCAACGTACAGCAATGGATAACTAAACTAGAAACATGTTGACCGCTCAATTATATAGTGTGAGTCGAAATAGCCTAGAAAATCGAATGACGGTGAAGAACCTGTCACTCGTCTTTGCGCCCACACTGATGCGTGATAGAGATTCAGCGCGTGATTTTATGGACATGAGCTATACCAACGCCACGATGGAATACTTGATCACATACGCTCATGAAGTGTTTATTGACGAAGGACGGTAGAAAACTCTCGTATCCTTTAATCTGTTCTATTACGCAAACTGTGTACTTTTGTATTTAGTTATACTTTTGTAATTACATTCTATTTATTTATTATTACACTAAAGATCTGCAAAAAACGCAGCTTTTCTGAGATTCTTCTTTGACATGTTTCCAGTTTTCCGCTTCTTTTTGGATGGCTTTGTCTTTTCTTCCTCATCGCTATCACTATCACTATCTTCTTCTTCATCATCATCGTCGTCAACCTCATTCCCATCCTTATCCTTATCCGCATCCTCAACTTGATCGTCTTCGCTGTCGCTTTCACTGTCATCACCTTGACCACTGTCATCATCCTCAGCATCTTTGCCAGCAACAACTTGGATTGCCTTTACATCCTCCTTTTCATCTTTGTCTTCTTCTTCATCGTCGTCGTCGTCATCTCCTGCATTCTCATCAAACAGGAACGCAACATCCCAGAATCGTAATGTGCTGTCATGCCCGCTGCTGATAAGATATTTTTTGTCATGGCATAACCGTATATGCTCAATTGGCATATCTTCGCCGTGATCACCGATCACACCATGGAACTGATTAGGTAACACAGACACGATTCTGAAAATAAATAACCACGGTGTTTATTAGCTTCCCCTCCTCTCTTTTGTTGAATTTTATATACTGGAAAGGAGGAGCTATCATTACGTACCGGATAATGCCATCGCTACTGCCCGTGCATATCGTATCTTCATCCAATTTACAGATCGTATCAATTGAGTTGGGATGACCAACAATGCGATCGTTGTAATCGCCCCAGTCGCCCCAAGACCATAAGCTCAAAATGCCTTCCTGTGATCCGACTACAGCCTTGCTACCATTCTAGGTGATTTTAAAGTTTGTGATAAGAGATAAGTTTTTATGTTGCGGTTTCCGTGCAAAAGGGAAAGGGTTTTACCTTGACCAGCGCGACTGATAACAATTCATCCTCCATATTGTCGGACATGGCTGAGACGTTTGGTTTTCGGATATCCCAAGTAGATAGATATCCATCTCCTCTATTGAACACATAAAGCAAGACGAACATGAGTACGTGTACAGTCGTCCAGATTTCTGACGATTCCTTACGACCCTTCCGCACACTAGCTTGTAACGAAAAAGAGGAAGAATCAAAGTTACCCAGCAGCCACCAGTGTCTTTTTATCGGCCCTGAAAACCATATCCGCAATGAAATCTTCATGCTCCTCGTACACCATGACAGCATCTTGTTTCCGTCTATCCCAAAGCTGGTTGTTTTTTTTTTGTTAGTAAGAGTTGTTAGTTATCCAATGGAAAAGCATAATTATCATCGAAGCAAGTGTACCTTGATAACACCTTGATCATCACCAGTGGCGAGTATGTTATCGTTCAAACACAAAAGGGCATTAAGCGGATTACTGTTAAAATATTCAACGCCAAATAAGAACCTAGACAGCCTTATGCACACACAATCTTTAGGAACACTTACTCATGGGATCTCTCTCTACTGCTCAAAATCTTCCCTGTCTCAGTATCCATAAGGCAGATCATTCTGTCCTTCGATATGCTGTAAAGGCCTGCATACACGGGTCATTTATTGTCCAAGATTTATTTTTTTTATGCTTCCTTACCTGCACCATCCAAAGTAAACTCTACACCACGACAGGATTTTTTGAAAGGGCGTTCCGTCCATAAATGTTCATGTTTATCAAGACCGTACTTGTGACTATATCCCGAGATCGATCAGAATTTTCATTGATCAAAGTAGCTGCATAAATCACAAATAGATTTAGAAGTCTAAATGTTCTTCTGTAATGTTCATACCAAAGGACTTTGCCGTTAATCAGGCCGGTTGCTACGAGATCGCGACTTGGATGCACAGCACAATCAAAGATGGTTTTCCCAAAGTCTAGTGGGCTGGGTGCCTTATCATTTGCCATTATAAGGTTCTTTCTGTGAGTGTGGGTGTTGTTCTCTGACAACAAAATAATGTGTCTCTTGTTACAAGTGAGTTCCAATTTTTTTCTTATTTCCTAATTAGGGGCACGCATATCTTCCTGGCTTGGATCCGCACCATCTGCTTTCCTTAATTTCTTATGTGCAACTGTTTCTTAGCAACGATTTTACAAAGCTGCATATTGTAAAATTCTTGGGGACGATGTGTCTTCATCCTATAATTTAAATATCGAGCTTGTATTCTTTCAGTCTTTGGCTACGTCTAAATAAATCATATTTGATGCTTAATCAAATCACACTCCTCTGATGGGCCGGACTAGTCCGTCTTGATTTGTGCTCCCCCACCTAACAGATTACTGCTATCTACCTTTCACCTTATCGTTATCATATTTGTAGACATTCTGATTGTCACATATGAGCTCCTTTTGGACACCTTTTACTCTAACTATACGTGTGAAGCGCGAAAATACCATGTGTCCTTTCAATTACTGGATAGACACTTTGACGTCTTTTTTGTTTTGTTTTTTCGAGTGTGAAATTTCATTGCTGCTAATTCCATTAGAAGTACACACGACAGTACGCAAACATTATATGCTCTCCTTGGTAATAAAGAATGGCAGCAGTGACACGGACAAGCACCAAAAGGCTAAATTGAGATAAATGACTCAAAAAGGAAGTTTTTATTTTATCATTATCGCTAGGATAGGGTATTGTTGCTCTTTGCGCAAGAGCAGTAAATAGCAGCAAGAATGCTGAGTCAGAAAAGACGGTGCGAATCTTAAATCATTGAGCACTGGTGAGAGACAGTAATGACGGTCTTAAACGCCGTGGGTGTTAGGAGAGTGTAAGGCGGGCTTAGACGCCGGGTAGTAACGTAGGATAAGTAAGTGTATGGCCTTGTGATAGGCTGCAAATCTAGAAACAGACGTGCCAGATCTCCCCGAAAACTCTGTTACACTGTACGATAAACCTAAAGTCGATAATTATTTGGTCTTTCCGAGTAATTGGTCGCATAAAGAGAAAGCCGTATGATCGCGTTTCTCATACACCCACACCCACACCCACACAAGACACTCACGCATTAGGTTCCCGTGGTACACCATCCTTTCGAAACGCGAGCGCAAGAGTGATAAGACAAGGAATAGAAAGAAGATCCCGAAACATGATGGTGATAAGTCATTGCTTACTAGATAAAAAACTATATAAACCAACTATCTTTTCCTTTCTAAACCGATCGCCAACCCTCGTCTTCTCATTGTCTTCTCTCTCTCTCTCTCTCTCTCTCTCTATCTATCTGACTAATCATGTCGGCTATCACTGCTGTCCTCCCTCATCCCTTGGATAACTTATCCGCCGACGAAATCCGCCGCGCCACCGCCATCATTCGCAAGGAACGCGAAAATGATACCTACATTGTAAATTCGATGTGCTTGAAGGAACCCTCCAAAGATCTGATGATGGCGTTCTTCGGCTGGGACAAGTCTGTTCCCCAGCCAACCAAGATCGACCGTGAAGCATTTGTTGTTCTCATTGACCGTCCATCCGGTTTGGTCCACGAAATTGTTGTTTCTCTGACCCAAAACAAGACCACCAGCTGGAAGAAGGTTCAAGGTGTCCAGCCCACTCTTCACGTTGGCGAAATGCTCGAGGCCGAACACGTTTTGCTCAATGATGAACTTGTTATTGCAGAGTGCCGCAAACTGGGTATTACTGATATGAAACAAGTCTTCATTGATCCCTGGGGCGTTGGTTACCACGAGTCAATCAAGGGCAAGCGTCTTATGCAAGCTTTGGTCTACATGCGCACCTCTGCCGACGACAACCAGTACGCTCATCCTTTGGATTTCAATCCTCTTTATGGTAACGTATCAATTATAACTTATTGCTTAAGCTCCCAAGTGTTCAGACCAATGTGTGTGTGTGTGTGTGTCTAGTACGAGGAGAAAGCGGAACTGACATGTGACATGTAAATTAATTATTATTCTGTATAGATGTCAACGAAAAGAAGGTTGTCGACATCATTGTTGCCAAGCGCCGCAACAGCAAGTTTGAGCGTCCTACTATTCCCCGAGCCAACCATCACTTCTTGCCCGAGCATATTGGTACAGAAAACTTGCGCAAGGACTTAAAACCAATCCAAATCACCCAGCCCGAAGGTGTCAGCTTCACGATCCGTGGCCAGCAGTTAGATTGGCAAAAATGGAATATGCACTTGTCGTTCAACTATCGTGAAGGTTTGGTTATCAACAACGTCAGCTACAAGGATATGGATGGTACTTTACGCCCCTTGTTCTACCGTGTCTCTTTGGCGGAAATGGTGGTCCCTTACGCCAATCCCTACAAACCCTATAACCATAAGATGGCTTTTGATGTTGGAGAGTACGGTTTGGGCAACTTGACGAATTCTTTGGAACTCGGCTGCGACTGTGTTGGTTCAATTTACTATATGGATGCTGTTTTGAGCGACATGAAGGGTGAGCCCTGGGTGATCCCAAAGGCTATCTGCATTCACGAAGAAGATACTGGTCTTTTGTTCAAGCACACTGATTACCGCACTGGCAAGGCCCACTCTGCTCGCTCGCGTCGCTTGGTCATCTCCCACATTGTTACTGGTACGTTTCAACTTCACATCAAAAATATATATAGACGCTACGTAATTTGACCAAAGAATCCAACAATTCTTTCTACTACCAGCTGCCAACTATGACTATGGTTTGTACTACTACTTTTACCAGGACGGTACCTTCCAATATGAAGTTAAGGCTACTGGTGAACTCAACACCCAAGTTCTTGCTGTCGACGAAGATGCTGCTCCATATGGTACCATTGTTGCACCCCAAATTGATGCTCAGCACCACCAGCATTTGTTCAGCATGCGCATTGACCCTATGATCGACGGTCGCAACAACTCTGTTGCCGAAACGGACGTCTTACCTTCAGTGCATCCTGTCGGACACCCCGATAACATAGTTGGCAATGCCTTCGGTCCTGTCAGCAAGATCTTTAGCAACACCGATGAAGCACAAACCGATGCCAGCCCCCAGACACATCGCTCATGGAAGGTTATCAACGAGAGCAAAATACATCCCTATGCCAAGCAGCCTGTCGGTTTCAAGGTTATTGCTCCCAACAGCCCTCCCCTTTTGGCCAAGCCTGGATCCATTGCTTACGAACGCGCCCGATTTGCTGCAAAAACCCTTTGGGTGACCCAATACCATCCTGATCAGCTCTTCCCTGGTGGTTTCTACTGCTACCAGAGCGAGCCCTCCGATAACCTTGGTCTCCCGCAATTTACTCGTGAGACCAAGAATGTTCGTAACGAAGATATCGTTCTCTGGTTGACCTTTGGTCTGACCCACATCCCTCGTGTTGAAGACTTCCCTATCATGCCTGTGGAAATGTGCGGTTTCCAACTCAAGCCAGCCAACTTCTTCTTGGGTAACCCGGGTATCGACCTCCCATCCTCTGACAAGAAGTCCACCAAGAGCGCCTATGCTCCCGCCGATGCCAAATCCTGCTGTGGCAATAACTCTTTATAAGCAGCCACCCTTCACCCTCCCTTCCACTATAGATTCCATTTCCTTCTATTTTTTCAACATGAAGTTTAAGCTGATGTACAGAAGCTATCTTTTTAATTGAATAAATTCTTAGTTGTACATACCTTACACAATCACATTATTGTATTGAAACTGGTCCCTTATCTTAAGCACAATATAATAATGTGCTGTGCACACTCCGTAAACGTTAGCGGTTTGATTCTGTGGCACGACGTGTAGTAATCTCGAAACGCCAACTGACTGGCTGTTATAATACCATTATTATACCACACAAGACACCGATCCTGTAGAGCACGTATATAGTCTAGAAATGGGTTTTTAGAAGATCAGATATTATATAACAGTGTACAGTACACTTGAAAGTTTCATCGAATGACTGCTTGTTCATGTACATGCACACAACAGCAATTATACGCAGTAACTATCATGATGTTCAAGATTATAAAATCAATTGTATTGTGGAAGTTGGAAAAAGAGCACAGCATACTGAATTTATGGAAAGCAGAAATAGTTTAGACAAGAGGATACAGACACATCAGTGGTATGGAATACTGTACAGTAAGTAGGTATGAGATGATGTTACTCCAGGAATCATATCAATACAAATGGAAGTGGTTCTTGTGTACATATGCCTAGTGATTTCATTTTGTAAAAGAAACCTTTAATAGGTAACGTTTTGATTATGTCAGCAATAGTTTATGGTTTACATCTAAGTAATACCCTGGAGAAATTTCTAATTTTTTTTTGAATTAAATAGTGTAATCTTTTCCCACACCATTCTCCTTACACCCTCTCCTTTTTGACCCAACACCATATAAAGGTACCATATTCATGGAGTTCAGCATTTTGCCAGCGATGTTTTCAAAACAAATCGCTGCGTACACACGACCAGTTTTAGATAGGCAATCAAATGTTTGCAATCATGTTTTTGTCACAATTGTTTGTATAGACCTCGCAAAGACAGATGTTTCATTACCACTGTTGTACCCTACATATGTACGGCCAATAAGAGCAGTTTGGAACCGATTACATTTTTGTTCGCTCAATAATTATAGGTTCATTGTCGAGTAGAGTGTTGCGCGAGTTTTCTGTTTTTACAAAGAGAAATAAGAATTTAGCTTGACAATGTATATCAAAACGCGCTTCTTTTCGGTTATATTTTATTGTATGATCCCGCATATACAACATATTTACCATCAAAGCGAATTACTTCCTGTGTTACGTTCTTGAAATTGAGTATCTGGAACTCAAGGAAGGTCGGAAGGTCGGCATAGTGGTTATTGCGGATGTGCTGGAATAGATGTTGGCGACAGGCGTGAGAAAAAGTGCATGCGTTGTACGGGCAAAAGTACTTGATTTTCATTTCTAGTATTATATTTTGAGGAAAACTGTAATGAAAATGTGGTTCTTATCCAGACAAGCAAGTTACAAAGCACTCACGTTCAGAATAAATTTCTTCGCCATCCACGACAGCACCGCGTGATTTTTCTGTGTGAGTGTAAAAACAGTGAGCGTTTCTCAAGTGGCTGTGTACATCAGCTGCTAGCAAGATAGACATACCTTTAAAGTCGATTATCTTGCCAGAGTTTGTCAGAAAAATGCAACGGATTGAGGGTTTGCACTCAGGAAACGCAGCATAGTGTTCCTTGCGAATATGCTTGAAGAGCCAGGCTCTAGCTTGATATGACTTTGTGCAAAACTTATACGGGCAGCAGTATACTGTTCTTTTCTTCGCTGGGTATAGCGCAGTAGTGGATGTCGGATCTTGTGTTAGAGGAAAGAGCCCGTCTTTACTGCTCTACTTTCTACAAACCTTTTTTTTGGAACGAGTCGTTGTACATCGCTGCTGCTATGTGTTGTTTCATCGGTGGTGGCTGAGGAACACTACAGCTGGTATCTAGAATAAAGACTGTGGTATCAGCATGTATGATTGCTTTTATCTGCCCAGGTACTAGGTGTGTGCTGCTGCTGAATCTGTACTACCTTTTGATGCGAGCAAGGCGGTGCTGCGCGTTCGGTTGAGCGGAATTTTGTGGTCGGTGCAGACAACTGGCTTCTTCGGGCCTGTCATTACTTCTGTCAAACTTTGGTCAGCGCAACAAGTACATGGAGATAGTCCTTGACTCCTTGCGAAACCTACAACGTCCGTTCCTATAACTCTTGAAACTATCACGATCCGTTTTACATACCAGGTGCGTGCTTGTCAGGAACAGCCCCTTTGACGATTTGTTGACAGCAGGAAGCTAAAGATGTCATTGTGCACACGGAGCTGGTCAGATTTTCTTGCTGCGCTTCTTGCACTCGCATTCGTTCTTCAACTCGTGCACTCAGACCCTTTACAATGACTATTAAGCATACATTGGCAACTTACATAAACTGTCTTCATTGTCAATCGGCTCAAGATTTAGATCCGGCAAAGGAGGTTCTTGCAGCATTGGTGGGGCCAATTCCGGTGTCAGTTCTTTGGTGGGAGTTTCTTCTTGCTTACGAATACTTTTCTCTTTATTAGACTTTCCGTAGATCGCTATCGTAATCGATTGCCTTATACGTGAAAACATGGATGATAGAAAGAGAAATAAATAAAATATGCGCATAACTGTAGCGCATATCATAGACGTTTCAGAACCCGAACCACGCGCTTTGAGCCCTTGATTTTCATGTATCATACAGCGAGGAGTAACCATAGCCCGATAGAAAGGAAAGTATTTGACGCTCAAACAGTGAGGAGCTGCTTAAGAGACGGCGATAGTCTGTCTAGCATGCTGTTACTCATGAGAGATGATGAATCAATTAACAGAATACAGTTACGTGTCTTTTGTCGATGGTGGTGAACAGCACAGTGCTGCTCTTTATTCTTTTTTTGTTACATTTAGTGATATGATGGTCACTTTGCATCTACTCAACAATCCATACGTTTAATTACTTGTATTATGTATGCATGTAAGTAAGTAAGATGTATGCATGGGTGATGGCTATGCGAGACGCCCTCGGGGTACTCTTGGCAGTCGGCTTCCAAAGATGGAAGGTTCACTCAATTCATACTATGAGCCAAATGATTTAGAACGGCTGATCACTACTGTTTGTGATATGATACAACTGGTATGCGACCATGCCCAGTATATGACCACTTTCTTCATGCAGCATATCCACGTGATACTTCTCGTATCAATGCTACATAAGTCACGGCACACTTTTCAAGTTCCTTTCTCTTTCGCTTGTTATTCTTTTTTCCTTTTTGCATATTTTTTTTTGCTTGTACAATATACAGGCTACCAGAACTTTGAATGGATAGTTCGCTTAATCGAAGGCTCGTTATACTCGGTGGGGGCGCAGCTGGCATTCTGCTTGCGATGAAGCTGGCATCGGACAAGCAGAAACTGGGCATTGATATTACTCTTATTGATTGCAAGGTGGTAGTCATTTTTTCATACAAAACAGATGCAAGAACTGATGGGCTTACAGATACACAACCTTTATAGCCGTTTTTTGAATACACGCCTAGTTTGATTTCAGTCCTTTACGAAGCATCCGACGAGCAATTTGAGCGCCATTTCTGCAATATCACTGCAGATTATGAAACGCTTCTGGGAGGGCTCGGCGTCAAGTTTGAGCTGGGCATAGTGCGCGATATGGACAATGAAAACGGTAAGCGAGTGTAAACCGTGCATCAGACTTGATATTGAAGAGTAGGAGAACCACCCGAAGAAAAATTTATAACAGGACACATGTTATGTGTTTCCATTGCATGTTTACACAGTGATTCTCGGCGACGGCAGCCAGAAAATCGCGTACGATATCCTAGTAATCTGTACAGGGTCATTCTATCACGATCCATGGAAAGTTCCCTGCCAGCAAGACCGGACCACGATGCAATGGCAAGATCGTTTGGATTACCTACGTACTCACCGTGACAAGTACAAATCCTCAGAAGACATTATGTGTATTGGCGGCGGGCCCGTGGGTGTCGAGGTTGCGAGCGAGATTGCGTGGCGGGCACCCTTGAAACACGTTACTCTAGTCAGTTCATCTGACACTGTTTTATCGGGTACGCCTGGAGGCGTCGCCGATGGCGCAGGTCGCATACTGAATCATCTCGATCCAATCAGGCTGCTGACAGGCGAAAAGGCTGAAAAGGTGGATGATGCGGATGATAGCACCTACAAGACAGATAAAACAAACACGGAAATCAAGACGGACCTAGTATACCTATGTACTGGCATTCGTCCCAACACCCAATTTCTTCAAAAATCTCATCCAAACTGGCTTGACGACAAAAAGCGCATACGTGTGAACGAGTACTTTCAAGTGCGTGGCGATGATAGCAGTGGTGGCGAAGGTAATACCAGCAACAACAGCAAGAGCGTTTTTGCTGTCGGTGACGTCAATGATGTCAACGAGCCAAAGTTGTGGTTTACGGCGCACATGCAAACAGTCCATCTGTATCACAACCTCAAACGATTTGTGGAAGGTAAAAACGACATGGTTCCTTACAGTGGTTCACAAATATCCATGGTCATATCGCTGGGTCCACATTATGCCGTTGGATCGTTCAATGGTTTCGTCTTGAACGGCTGGCCGTTTGGACGAAACAGCGGAAGTAAGCTGGCAGCAATCGCAAAACATACAGTCGAACGCGTCACGATGAACGACTTTCATAGCAAAAAGCTAGCAAACGACATACTATATCAAACACACGAAAAAGGCCACTTGTTCCAAAAGATAACCGGTACATGCCTGAGTCAACGGTGACCAACTACAGCGGATGAACAGTAATGCGGCAAGCGCGCATTGTGGGTTGCTCTTTGACTGGATGTAATAAAACGATATATTTACATAACTATTGCTTGTACAGAAATCTGTCTTTGATTTTTTTCTTGGATGATTATGATGAACGGTGAGGGATCGGGAGAGAGCGAGAACTTGGTATGATTTCAAAAGGATTTATACGTGTCTATATTACAAACCAACGACCATGTGAATACCGAATGTATATACCCCATCCTCGTTGAATCATGTTACTTACCGGAACACATCGCTTTGGATGAAGAAGCTTGTGGCCTGGCCTTCAACCGGCATCAGCGTAAACGTCTGCGAAAACGATTTTTTTCCAGGGCTGTCACCATACTTTACATCACCGTGTACGTTTATCAGAATTCCACATGCTCCTTGTGCGTTCATTGTTGCTATAGAAACAATCAATCTCTCTCGTCAGTTTGGTTCACGCTTTAGTTATACTTGTCGTTTTCAAGTACAAAGAACCTACCAGCGATCGGTTGGCAATCATAAGCAGCAACTTCGTGCTGTGAGGCTGGTAATCGACTCAAAAACTCGGAAAACTGTGATGCTCCGGCAATCGCATTGCCTATCCATGTGTTACTGCTTTTGTCAAGTAACCCGTACTCCACACCTTTTTTGGTGCTTACCGTTCCATACGATCGCTGAATCTTCTCGGTAAAGATTACCTAGTAGCTGGGAAAAATACAATAGACGGTTCTTTTTTTTTAGATCGCTAGGTCGTAGAATGCATTGGGGATTCAAATAAAATCACATACGTTACGCTGGTTGTCATAATTTTGATAGAATAGTTGAACAAATTGTGCGCTGCTGCTTTCTGCAATGTTCACGAGATCCATGTTTATCTTCTTTGAGGAGCAGAAATAAAAAAAAGTCGAATACAGTAGCACACACAACAAGCGGTCTTTATTTCTCGCTAGCCAATTTCGCTGCGGCTGCTTTTTTCCCTTTGCTCAACTTGACACAAAAGCGCCATGTCTATATTACAACAGTTCTGTTCAGAAGTCGTTCAAACATACAATGCACGTAACGGGAGACGATTCGGCGAGCTATTTACTCTGGAGGACAGTAACCCCGGTGTCATCTCCATTCGACGAGAATTGTCTACGGTATACATATAAAAAGAGGAATCTCTACGCGTTCGAACAACTTTAAATTCAACATTACAAGGCAAACTTAATGTTTATAAAAAATGAACAACTATTAGATGCATGAAACACAGTGTGAACAGATGATTAGCAACAACCTTGAAGATGTTTCCTACTCTCTGTCCGAGTTCGTCACTAATTATATCAAGCTGCTGAACAACTCCATAAATTATCCGCTTGCACACGTATATGACCAATTCCAAATATTCTTCAAGTATGTTTTCCCCCCCACGCAAAACCCAAAAGAGTTAACAACGACAACGTCAGAAGATTATTGATATTTATGTATGTGATTTCATGTCAAACTACATAGTGCGTTTATACCTGTATTTAGTAGCGCGGATTCAAACTATCTTTTGCCATTTCTAAAAAACCTATCGACGACACTTGTGGATTTCGCTTTCCATGTAATTATAAAGATCAAGATAGCAGTAGCAAGAATACATAGAATATGTCGATTGATGCGTCCCTTTTTTTTAATAGGTGGATAAAGTGGAGAATCTATCTGTCAAAAAAATGAAAGCCAACGGAGCCGCACGTTTGTTATCCAAAGTATTCAATATCATGCTCGCCGACAGGTAATTTTATTAAAAAGGAACCAATTCAGTACATGGCATCGATACAGTGCTAATATGGAAACCATGGTGATGAATCGATTTCACATATCAGAAATCCGTTACAAGAATCCAAACGCCTAGGCATTATACACATCACGAATTTGGCATTCAAAATATACACAAAGGTACGATGACAGTAGATTTAGGATTAGAGAAATTAGAAGATGGCGCTGTGGTCGTTGTTAACGTATTATGTCCACCCATATTAGCTGGATATCACGAATTTGTGCAGCACATTTATTACGAACCTCAAGACTGGTGGTGTGGAACTTAAAGACTTCCCAATTTCTCAGCAAGTTGCTCATCGTTACTACCTAGGACGATTCAGCTATTACAAACAGCAATTATTAAGGGTGAGTTTTAAGATCTCTGTACTATCAAATTGAAGGCGAGTAATCAACGATAGTTTGTGCTAAATATATATATATATATATATTGAAATGATTAGGCTGAAAAACACTTCCAGTTTGCATTCCAACATTGTCCTGCTAATAGCTGGCATAACAAACGGTAAGATAGATAAAAGAAAAAGATCCAGTGTTCATGGTCGTTATATAAAACGTTCTTTTGTTCGCTAACTCGATCGCAAAGCCTCATTTTGAAATTCCTGATACCCACTCGAATCATTATGGGCAAGCTACCGAGTATGGAATTACTTCAAAAATACAAACTAGAAAATCCATACGCTGACTTGAAGCAGACGATCCAGCGAGGCGATATTCGACGTTTCAATGCCATCCTTGAGCATAACTATGCCTTTTTCGCTCGCTCATGGTCATACCTTACTTTGAGAGCAAGATGTCCAGTTCTGTTATGGCGAAGTTGCCTACGACGAGTGTAAGTTTGGGATCCTGACGGACAATTAGAAAATACAATGATCGTGTCTGGAGGTTGGCTAAGTACAGAGGGAAAGAAAGGACAGATGGTGCGCCCCGGATTCCTCCTCGCTAACTCGGTCATCACTGTATAGATTTATATTGACCAGACAAAGTGACGAGGACCGAGTCATGTCGTTCAGGGTGTGCTATGATGGTCTTCTTGCTGCTGGCGAAGATCAGGACCTCGATTTTTACGACACCGAAAACATTCTTGTTTCTTTGATTAGTCAAGTAAGTAGTCGCTCTATAAAACATACAGCCGTTTTACTAATTTTAATCCCTACTCTCTTCGTCCTAGGGTTACATTCGTGGATACTTGCATCATCAGCTACAACAGGTTGTACTGAGCAAAGTAAACCCATTCCCACCCATCAGCCAAATCAGACCCTATGTCGAACGCTATAACGATGACGCCGTCGAGGAGCACCTCAAGACCAATCAACCCATGCTACCACACGACATACAAGCATTTATTGAAGAATCTGATGAGCCGCCGATGCAGTTTGGTGCTACGCTCGATGGATATGACGGTTTTGCCGATCAAACTTATGAGGAAGCAGCACAAGCAGGAGCAGGAGGATTTGGTATGATGGCGTCTATGGATGGAGGAGCAGGTGGATTCAATAGTGGAACCAATGAAAATAACTTGTATTTTCAACAAGCTATTTGATTGTCGCCTGATAAAATACTATGCACCATTAACGCCTAACCGAAACATACACTTAAACTCACACGATACCATTCAAATTAATGCATGTTTCTGAGAAATACAAGCATACACAATGTTCTACAATGCAACGTAGTGTGTTAGTGGTGGCATTGGCAGTATGATAATAGGATATTGTTGAAGAATATGTAGTAACATCATGATGTACAGGGCATATATACAGTGCTCTCGTAGATCGCTTTTTCTCTTATTAATTGTTACATAGCGAGAAATCCTACAATCGTTGGCTATTGGCCAAAAGACAGTATGTGGGAGCGATGTCCCTGAATCTCGATGTTTATGCCCGACACAAACATATAATGATCCGCTACGAACTTTTTCCTTCCCGAAAAAATCTATAAATCTGGGTACCTTTTCATAAAACGCGTAGAAAGTTGCAAACAGGTGGTGTAGGAACACTGCTCAGAGCTTATTTATTGCGGTGGTTTAGCAACGCGTACGTACATGAAGGGCACGCAGTAGCGCTTGCTTGGATAACTATTAATTCGCGGGGATTGATTTCCTGCTAGCTTTGGAGCTGTCGCCCTCTGCTTTTTTCGTACTCTCTGACTCGCCCTCTTTTTCTCCCCTTTCTTCTTCTTCTCTCTTTCCAATCCCCTTCACGCCCAAAGGCGATCCAAAGAAACACACAATGGAGATTGATCAAAGCACTTCCAATACCAACGACAACAACCAGGCCTCGTCAAAATCGCCAGAAAATCCGCCATCATCGGGATCCACTCCGCAATCGGGACAAGCAGCGACACCCGCGGTAGATGGACCTACAAACACGACGACAGCGACTACGACGACAACAGCTGATACACAACAACAGCAGGAACCAGGACGAGTCATTGTCGCCGAAACTGGAACTCTTGCGCCTAACGCTGGTACTGCTACTGCTGGTGCTACTGGTGGTGCTTCTAGTCCTGACGGCACGGGTGAAAGTGATACGCTTGATGATACCGTTCATAGAGCTTCGGCAACTACCGACGAACAAGAACTGTACCCTATTGCAGTTCTCGTGGATGAACTTAAAAATGAGGATGTGCAGCATCGCCTCAACGCCATTCAGAATTTGGGCACCATTGCCATGGCTTTGGGTCCACAGAGAGCTCGAGATGAACTTATTCCTTTTTTGAATGGTGAGGTTTTCTTTAATATTATCTCATAGAGTACATATAGTATAGCTACTCTTTATGCATATTATAACTGACGATAATTTTTTTCTTTCTCCCTTTTTCTTTTATCAGATTCGATTGATGATGAAGACGAAGTTCTTTTGGCAGTAGCAAACGAGCTTGCAGGATTCTCGGAATATGTTGGTGGTCCTAAATACGCGCATTATCTCTTGAATCCACTGGAGAATTTGGCAGCGGTAGAGGAAGTGTTGGTCAGAGATAAGGTATGTTTTACATTTGCGTACGATAGACTTACTTATCCCTGCTTTAAATATACGTCAACTAAATTTTTGTCACTGACGGGTCAAATGTGATGCAAAAACACCAAAAAAAGGCAGTAGAGTCTCTTTGCAAGATCGCTGCAGTGTTGAGCCCGAACCAAGTCGAGCACTATTACATCCCGCTAGTGAAGCGATTGACAAGCGGTGAATGGTTCACCAGTCGTATATCTGCCACGGGGCTCTATGCCGCATCCTATCCGAAATGCAGTAATGAGCAAAAGACCGAACTTAGGAGGTAAAATGCAAGTTCCTTTTGGGAAAGAAAGGTAGCCTTACTTTTGATTATTACTTTTATTTAATTATCAATCGACTCTCCTTCTTTCACTAGTCTTTATGCGCAGTTGATTCAGGATGACACGCCCATGGTCAGAAGAGCAGCTGCAAAGTCATTGGGAGTATGTATTTAAGATAACAGGAGGAAAATGAAAGAAACAGAGAGGGAAGAGACAAATAAGACGACGACGAAAATGGCGACAATGACTGATTATAGTTTTCCATGCTCTCTATGTAGGAATTCGCAAAGCAATTGGACAAGGACCACCTCACAGCCAACATCATGCCTTTGTTTACCAAACTCACGAATGACGATCAAGACACCGTGCGCTTGTTGACTGTAGAAGATTTGGTTCAAATATCGCGCATACTTTCGACCGAGGAAAACAAAACAATACTGCTGCCTATTCTGAAATCGCTGGGACAGGACAAGTCATGGAGAGTGCGATACATGGTTGCTTCCAACTTTGCTCAGGTAAATAGGGTTCTGGATGTGGCAAAAATATAAGCAAGTGATCAGAAATCACACGAGATACTGATGCGTAGGTATAACTGGCTTAAATAGTTGTCCGAATCATTCGGCGAAGCCATTACTAGAGAAGAGTTAGTCAACTTGTTCGTCAGTCTTATCAAGGATAGTGAAGGAGAAGTTAAGGTGGTTACAATCGGACAGGCTTCAGGTGAGTATGAAAGAAAGGCGAAAATAGAGGAGCGGTAAACGTAACCTTCTATGAATTGTGTATACGTTACTTACGCGCTTTATGTTGTCGCTATGCTCAGCCTTTGGAAAGATGATCGACGAACTGACCGTTCTCGATAAACTCCTTCCATGCGTAAAGGATCTTGTTATTGACACAAATCAACACGTCCGTGCTGCTGTGGCAACAAACATTAGCGGATTGGCTCCAATTCTTGGCAGAGACCTGTAATACTGCTCTTCCATTTGTTTCCTTGTTGTCTCCGCCTTTTGAATATCGTTCTAATCATAAAACCTCTTCTTCTTGACTAGTACCATCGAATACCTGCTGCCACTATTCCTTCAGCTTCTTAAAGACGATTGCCCTGATGTCCGGTTGAATATTATTTCCAAGTTGGAGAACGTAAATCAAGGTACGGTTTCTTGTTAATAAACAAACAAACAAACAAATAGAGCAAAAAACTTAAAGAAACCACAAAAAGAGGGATTGCATAACGTGGTGAAGAATGAAAGTCATACTCATCTTATCTTTGTGTGGGATAGTTATTGGCGTTGACAGACTTCCACAATCGCTTCTTCCAGCCATTGTCGACCTAGCAGAAGATAAACAGTGGCGTGTGCGACTTGCTATCATTGAATATATACCACTTTTGGCATCGCAGATGGGCATGGGTTTCTTTGACGTGAAGCTGCTCAACCTGTGCATGTCCTGGCTCGGTGACGCAGTGTTCTCTATCCGGGATGCAGCAACTACAAACTTACGGCAACTTGTTGAGATCTTTGGCTCTGAATGGGCCAAGGAAACCGTCATACCTCAAGTGATGAAGATGGCCCAGAACGAAAACTACTTGTATCGCATGACAACTCTTTTTGCTCTTACGGTAAATACTAAAAAAGAAAGAAAAATGCGAGGATACAGAGAATACTAAAGGTCATGTTCATGCATCTAGACAATGGCATCATCCCTCACACCTGAAATCGTCAAAGAAAGCGTATTGCCTACGGTGTTAGGGCTGAAGGACGATACCATCCCCAATGTCCGCTTCAATGTAGCCAAGTCTTTGGAAGTTCTTGCATCTATCCTGAAACACGACAAAGCAAGTGCCGAATTAATCGCATCTCAGGTCGCACCGGCGTTACAGAAGCTTAGTGATGATTCAGACGTCGATGTCAAGTGGTTTGCCAACAAAGCGCTTCTCTCAGGTACGAATACTGGTTCATTTTGTTATTACTTTTAATAGCAGTGCCAACGTCATATACTAATCCCGGTGTTATGATTCCCTCCATGCTAGTTCAATAAATTCTCCACCGACAACATATCCATCGAACATAAAAAAAACAGTTTCGTCTTTTATTAATGTACCTTACTCGGCTTTTCTCCCTCCCCATTTCTCACTCAATATCTCTCGTTAACCTCTCCAACATGGTGCTTCTACATAATGATTTGAGTGCTGTTGTTTTCCGCCTAGTAGTGATCATGCGCCATGCTTCAAATTCAAATTCAGAGTGCAGCACTTTTTATTTTCGGTGGATTGCTGCAAGTTGCCTGTTTCTTTCCCTTTTCTTAAACCAAGTCTTCAACAAGCCGTCTTTCTCGAATCGTTGAAAGATAAAACATGACGGGTGTGTCCGAAAGCGTACCTTCGAATGGGTAATGCATACACATAAGTTTATGTCTTTTTGAAGGGGGAGGAGCAGCAGAGTGGAGTGGGCTGAATGGGGGAAGCAACAGAGTTTCTTTTCTTCGTTCTTGTACGCAATCCACGTCGTTCTGTGGCATTACGTGTTTCTTCTTCTTTATATCTTACATTTTCTTTTTTGTGTTGAATTCCGGGATATTAGATACAACGAAAGTGTACCTTATTCGCCTGATACAAATTTCGGTACCTGTTCAGTTTTTTCTTTTGTTCTCATAGATATGTAGCCGATTGGTTGCTCTTCGTTACTAATGTCAGCACATACCCCAATGTCTTGTTTCTTATATTTAAACCAAAACAGACGTTTCTTTTGACGATGCGATGAGCAACACAATCACGATTTACAATATGGAGGACGATGAAGATATTGCTGATGATGTAAGACTACGAGGCGATCATGACGTCAAACCCACTTTTTTTTTTATTTGACACACTCAAAAGAACCAAACTACACCAGGGACAATATGATGCTGTTACCGAGGAAATGCATGCCAAAGGTGTTGATATGGTACGTGAGAGGGTGCGAGTATATGCGGTTATGGGGTGGTTGAGATGCCGGTGCTGAGTTTGGGCAAATGGTAACACTTACTACTGCTTCTGCATGAACGCGCGGGCTTTTCTTCTTTCCAAACATTTTGCTACAACACACTTTCAGCAAGGAATAGACTGGGAAAGTCGGCCTGTGACCCGGAAAATGTGGCGCGAAAAGAGGTTAGCAAGCTATTTATTATTTGCCGGATTGGGATTGTGGTTGGAAAAAAAAAACGAAAAGCCGGTCAGATCAGGTTGTTGAAGAAAAGGCAACCGGTCGGTGGATAGAATTGCGGAATATGATAATTACCTGAGCTTGGAGAATCCAGCTGATCCATTGCGAACAACGGTATGTGTTGCAGACTGGGAGATGGAAGAAGAGGAGGGCACTTGTTATTTCCAGGCGATGTGTAAAGCACGTATCCATGTTAACTGTGCCTTTAACTTTATCATAGGATATAAAGAAAATATCCAGTGATCAACAGTATTATTCGTTCAAATACGCCAAATTAAACGAACGCTGTAATATTGGCCATTTTCAACTGCGCAATTTACTTTGGGCAACAAGTAAAAATAACGTATATTACATGTGTAAGCTCTGAAGGGAGAGGGATGTCCTCCTGCGAAATTAAAGTATTCACGACAAATGGTCTGATCTACTATGTGTATGTAACGGCTTGTAGATGAAGATAGTGTTCGGCAATGGTCTCCTCAACTCTGTAGTAGTCGCGAAATATTAAATGTACGGACAGCCAACGCTCCACAGAGTCGCATTTTCACTATTAGCAGCATGGCGTGCGCTGAAAACATATTGTTTACTGGTGGATCTAAGGGTGAATTTGCATGTCGAAGGCTGGATGATATGACCGCCCCGGTCCACTATGGTATCACTACCGAGCATATTAATGGGATTTCAAACCACATCCATATCACTGAGAGTCTAATTGGAGGTATGTAATATACAGCTAGCAAGGGATCCGATCATTTATAAGATTGGAAGGAGCCATTTTTGCCGCATATTAAAAAACTCTAGATGCTGCGGCATTGCTTTGCTTATTTTTCAAGGAATTAAAGCGATTGTATCAAGCAATGATATGAAGACACGCTTTATAAACATGGATACGCTGGCAATAGAAAACACAATTTCGTTTCCGTTCCCGGTTAACGTAAATGCCTGTGACTTGAAAAACTGGTACCATGTCTTTTTGCTTAATATCCCTTTCTCTCTTTAGTGTTCGTCTCTATGTCCCGACAAACGTATCATGTGCGTCGTCGGAGACGCTACCGAAACAATGATTGTTGACTCTACTACTGGAGCAGGCATCCACTCAGTTGATGAACACAGCGACTTTTCATTTGCTTGTTGTTGGAGTCCAAATGGTATAATGTTTGCCACCGGGAACCAGGACAAGACAACGAGGTAAGGCTGAAGAAGCCTTGTACTATTAAAATTTGGTTGAAGAAAATAGATCCAAGTAAAATGTGTTATTCTTATTACAAGTTTTTCAACTAAAGAATATACGACATTCGATATCCATCGCATGCACTACATGTACTTGGAGGAAAAGCTGGTGCTATTCGCTCTCTACAGTTCTCTAATGACGGCAGATTCCTTGTTGCAGCAGGTATATACAATTTAAATTGCTATTATTACAGTCAGGATATGAAAACAGTTAAACTCCACGATATATTATAGAGCCTATTGATTTTGTCCACATTTACGACACAAAGCTATTTGAAAATAGTCAAGTTATTGACATGTTTGGTGAAATTACGGGTGTCGGTAAGTGGTAGTTCTAGTGGTAGTAGCTGATCGAGGATGTATAAGAGGAGCACTGAACCCGTCTTTTCAAATATATATACCACCATTGCAACTATTTTTGGAGTAGCTATTACGCCAGAAGATCAAGCATTATATATTGCTAATGCAGAAGAACGTATATTAATAGCAAATTCAGAGTATCGGATAGGGTAAGCTTGATATCAAAGGTGTTGTGTTTCACTATATAGGAGACTAATTAAGTTGCGCTTCCATTACAGTGGTATTTTTGAGTTTCAAAGGGATGAGGATTCACCGTCAGCTTTCTACTTCTGAGAGAAACTGTTTCTTCACCAACTCAATCATACAATTCCCTCCCTATAAATATGATACCTGCATATATGTAACATACACTTTTTTTCTTTTCTCCCATCCCACCTTATACAACTTCTCTATCATTCCAAATCGCACACTCACGCACACGACAACATGCACACAACATACCCTATAATACCCTCACTCCTCCCACAGACAGCAGTACTTTCTTTCATTTTCTTCTCGTAACCATTATATCTGTAAATCCATAGATCTGAAAACAAAGCTTTTCTGCTTTTCTAATTCTTTTCTTATCAATCGTGCTACGACTGGGAGAACAAAGAAGAAACACGAATTTATTTTATAGTGCTTCGGTTACAATAACTTCAAAAGTGCCATCCGGCAAAGTTACAACATCCACATCAGTCAAATAACGGACAACATATGTAGCATTGGCTTCCTTGAGCTGCTCAGCAGTATGTGTGGTTGTACATGCAATAGATTGCATTCCAGCAGCGGTAGCTGCTCGGACACCAGCAGGTGCGTCTTCAAAAACAATGCAATCCTTTGGATCAGCGCCTAAATTCACTGCAGCCGCAAGATATCCTTCAGGGTCTGGCTTGCCACGTGTAACCTGTGAATAAAATGGTCAGCAACAAGTTAGGTATGACAAGCACTATAAGCATAACCATCTTTTCCGCAAAACGCCGACACACTCTTATCATCTTTTTCTTGCATTCCTTTCTTCCTCAGCCGACCCAACTTGTAAAACTTACAGTATCGCCAGTCGACATTACAGTAGGGACGGCCATGCCACACTGACCCAGACGTGTTTCTGCCATAAACTTGTTTCCAGCAGTACATATTCCCATTCGACCCAATGGGATCTTCTCCAGAAGAGCAGTTACGCCGGGTAATACACTTAGACCTTCTGTTTTTTGTGCAAGCTTTCGTTCGTATTCCTCAGCGACTTCCAGCGTAGCCTTGTGTGGAACCCATGCGGCGATCGTCTCGATTGTTCGACGTCCATGACTGCTAGCCAAGATCTAATATTATTTTGGTCAATTCATTTCAAAGTAATCCAAAAGAGCTGACACTCTTTGCGAGTTATTGACAACTGGTTACAGCAAAAAGACGATTCAAACCTTTTCAGCATCAAGATCGTGTTCCAAAGCAAAGTCGCGCCAATGCTGCTCGACCAATGGGGTTGTGTCAATAAGTGTGCCGTCCAAATCAAAAACAAAGGCTTTGGCTCTTAAAACGTTCTTGGGCAGTAGACTCATTGCTTCTATGGTGTTAGAGAAATTGAAGAAACAAGTTGCTAAACGTTCCCCCAAAGTATATGAAGTGTTTGAACGCTAGAAACTAGCGGGAAAATGACGGGATCCCGAATCCGCAGGATTCCGCGGATAGTGATTTACCGGCAGAGCTTACCTAATTTTATCCCTGGATGAAGGGTTCTCTCCGACGTCAGCAGCGACAGCAGCGCTGATACACCTTGGTAATAATTTTTCAAGTGTCATAGTGTTGTAAATCCAATAACTCTTCTTTTAACAACGGCTCAACCGCCTATCACATACCTGACGCGCTATAGACTACAATTAAGACAATTAAAATACGTAAGTAGTTTGGATGGATATACGGCGTACTACTGTTGTGAATGGGTGTGAGAACAAATCAGAACTTCCATATTTTACAAACAGTTGTTCAATATTGAGTAAACAAGAATGATTGTATTGCTATCAGGTGTAAAGACGTTTATAGCTTAGGAGCAGAACAGGGAGGTCCTGAGCCACTTCCGTTTCCCAAAGGTTCCGCGGAACTGTGAATTGCCCAATTTGAGTTTCCGTACTTTATTGTTGAGTCTTAATATCCAAGACATGAAACAAAATATGGCTTTTGCATGAGTGTATATAACAAGGAGGAGAAATGTGCGTGGATTGGGAAATGAAGAGATAAAATTACAAGTTTTGGAGTGTACACAAGAATAAATGACGATAAAGAAAAGGGTGTGCGAAATAAGGAGAATGAGAGGGCAAGGAAAGGCCAACATACAGGAAAGAATAATTTAGTTGGTAGGCTAATAGACAATGTATACCGGTGGACAGTGTTAAAGAGACTCAAGATATACCTCACCAAGGATTGAGTAATGGAACAAAGGATGACCAGAAGTCGGGCAACATACATGATGATCCTTTTCTAGATAGTAATCATATCTTCAATACTACTTGATGACACATTATGGTGAAGAAGAGGCCACAAAGCATAGTAAAAAGAAAGGCGTACCACCTATAATGTAATATTAGCAGAGTGAACACACATGTCAGTATTATACTTACAAGATCCTTTCCCCCTTCTTTCAAGAGACACTCTTCCCTATAACCCTCGAAAACAAAAAGAAAAACTTACAGTTGGCGGGAATCCCACGCGGTACTACGCGACATGGGGGGCGACAGCCACAGCTGGACTACATAGAGCACCACACAACAACTATTAGGAAAGAATAATAACTCTGTATTTCCTGTAATGTGTGGTACCTCTCTCGTAACATAGAAAATGTGGAACGCATCATTTGAAGGGAGCTCGGTAATGCATTTCTGTCTTGTTCAGCTTGATCCGGACCCAATACGTGTGAGCATATGCCGCAGTACCGTCTTCCTGTGCTTAGCTGTTAGACCACAATGCACAATGGGATTAAATAGAGGGGTCACTGGATATAGGAACTATTTGGAGGTACTATACACCATAAAACCGCCAAGTTATCATAGCAAGTGATGAACATGATTAAAAGAGAAATTCAACAAGCAGCACTCGAAGTGTCATGCATTAAATGCTAGTAGTTGTTGTGTATATTAGATACTCTCAAATTCAATTTTTCTGCACGGTAGTACTTGCGCGAATCGATCAAGATAGCCAGGCCGTTTCCGGGGTATCACCGCAAGATAACGCATAAAGATGGCTTGTGTTGGCTCCGATACTCGATTGACTACGAAAACAATATATTGCTATAGATAAAACTGGGTTCAAGTCGTTGCTATGGTTTAATCATTAAATTAAATGCGGGTTGTCAAGGAGTATTATCATTTGCAATGGAAAACAGCGAAAACAGAGTCCTAGCAGGCGCTGGTATTTGAAGTGCTTGAGAAGAGTTAAGACTACAGTGACTTGCATAAATGTGGTGATAGATCCTGGAACAGACGGATGAGAACTTCGTTCAAATTTTCAAACCAAAACCGGTCTTTACATAGGCATACGATACTTAATAAACTTTTTACTGTCAAAAGTGCGCTAGTAACACCTATATCACCTTCAACGGTGTGCTACGCACAATTTATGCGTAAGTCAATTGTCTGCTACAGTCATAAACACATCTGGTATTAAACTATGCCCATCGAATCTACTCCCTGAGTCCACACGGGTCCAATCCTCTACAATACGATGATATTGCGTCGATGATATCATTTAGATGGTTCACTCAATGCTTTTTTATTTAAACATATATAGCGAGATGATGCTTAGAATCTCAGCTTGCTGAAGAACCACTTGTTCTTGCCGGTCTGATATCTTTCCTCGAAAAGCTTCTTGATGACCTGTTCGCGCAACGAAAACAAAGCAATTTCAGTATACTGCCACTCTTACACATTTCACCACTAACATCATCAGAAAAGAATGGAAACATTGTTTTACCTTCTTGGATTCAGTGCGCTGGGTGGCATCCTTGAAAGTCTCGGCGGAAACAGTGCCCTTGACCTGCTCCAAGTCCAAAGCATAGCTATAAAACGCAACAGCAAAAATAATCATATAAATATTTCATTTACACATGACGCTACTTTTCATGTCTCATAAGCGATAATTACCGGGTGGGCATCATGTGGTTGTAGTTCACAATCTTGACGAAAGGCTTGACCTTGGAACGCTTGGCAAGCTTCTTCTTGCCCATAGCCTTGGTCACCTTCAAGGGGTAGCGCTCAACACCGGCAACGACAGCATAACCATAGGGTCTGTCCTTGGTACCTTCGTCGTGGTCTAATGGTTTTTCCAATCGATTTAACTATTAATACACCATTTATAACCATATTTCTCCACTATCCCAAGGACAATAACTCTCTCTCCCAACCATCAGCTTCACTGGCGCGTAGATAGGTAGAAACTGTTATTTGTGACATTCTCTTCACTCCCATTAATCGTCCCAATGAAGTAACGAAAAAGTGAAAAATGATGCGTACTGCGAACGACAACGGCTTTCTTGCCGGCATAACGACCCTGCAAGATAACGACAACCTATCAAGAAGAGTAACGCAAAGATAAATTGTTAATAAATTTAGTTCTGACATTCCCACCGTAATTGGAACATTTTTGAACTTTTGCACTTTTTTCGTCGTGTCATATCCGGATATATTCGTCCATCCATCCATCCATGTATCAATCCGTATGGAGGGGAGATATATCCATCATTAACTGAATAGTGCTGTGTATATGGAATTCATTTACTATAACATACTTTGCCAGCCTTGATGAATTTCACCATCGCAAAGAGTGGATTTTAGAAGAGGGTGTGTACAGGACAGCGCTGCATCTGTCCTGATCATGGCGCTTCTGCCAATCAAATTCCGTCATTTTTGGGGCCTCATGCATTTTTTGATATTGCACCTCACTCAGCAGCTGTCAAATCAATGAAAGAAAAGGTATCACAATTCTTAACATTTGCTTTTATGATAGAAATATTGACAATGTAAGCGTATATACTGCATGCATATAGTTGCTTTTAGGAGATTTTACTTTGTCATATCCAGATAACAGTATCACGACAACCATATATGCCCTACACTTTTTCCTAGCTGTATGCTGCGATCAGTCTCTTATCTCAGTTTCACGAAAATAACAAGGTCAAAGGGTACCCAACTGGAAAATAAGGCTTGCTGATCCATTTGTACAATAGAAAGAGTTACTGTTCTCACTTTTATAGAAAAACCCCAATCAGGTGTTTCGTCCAGCATATCCCTGAGGAGTTAGATACTTCTCTCCCACCTCAAAGGCATGAGCATGCTTCTTTGAGTGTTAAGGTAATAGGTCATGCTACGCGATTCTGATACATGCTTGATATTTTCCATGAAAAGAGAAATGCGTGATTAAAAGTATTGTGTGGTTCCCATTTTCTGTTTGTAAATGACTTTCATCTACAGTTGTACCCCGGTTTTTGCAACCGAGGGTTTTCCGATTTTTTTTTGCAAAAAGTGAGGATTTGCAAGTAACGGGGTAAACAATTCTGCTTTAAGTATACACTGGATAAGTCATCCTATTAACACTAGCCCATTGTTTATCTGTCAGAGATGATGTACGATACGTTCTTTGGGAATATTCATACAGCTCTAGATGTTACTACTTGCATATATAAGACCGTTCTTTCATTGAAGCTGTCTAGTGGTTTGATAATTTTTAGCTATTTTAAGCATGACAAAATCGTTCCACAAGTTCACATCCAAGCAAGAGGATTGAACGTACGACGAGCACTTGAGCGGGCGGTGGACCAAAGCGCTGATTCGCCTATTCCAGGGCCAACGTCGAAGGAAAAACAGGTTGCAATTGCAGGAGTTTTGAGCTTTTTTGATAATATCGATAACTACGACTTAAAGAAGTCTTTGCGTAGGATTCCAGAGAGTCTCAGGCAGCAATCAATCTCCCGACAATCATCCCTTGATGACTTCTTCGATATGTAGTTAAAAGCTCCTTTGAGCAAACATTTTATTTCTATATCTATATGTAGTGTGTTCCCTTTTTCTTATACAGTATCTTCATCATTTCTTTTGTGGATTCAATCCAATCAGTGCTATATATGTGTCCCGATTCTACTGGCTCAACTACCAAATGATAATTTTTATGTATTTCGACAATAAATACATCTTCATATTTACATATTTATCTTGCAGTAACCGCATCATTTTATTCCTCATAATCCGCAACAGATCCTTCTTTCAGTTGATATTGCAAAAATTGAAGCTGTTTTCACCCCGATAACATGCAAATCGTATAAACTCATTTGCAAGTTGCAAATTTGCGAAACTACTAAGTTTTTTTTGGATTTTTCAAAAAAAGTTGCAGATATACGAGGAATTGCAAAACCAGGGGTTGCAAAAACCGGGGTACAACTGTATATATCATTTTTTGTTTATGCGAATAAATTAGCTTCTTCTCCTCGTTATGTATATGCTGTGACAATGATAAAACCACAAATCTGTCTGTTTGCCTGCAAACAGCAGTCGTGGATACATGGCAAACGACTGGGCAGTTTTGGTCATTCGCATTTTGACTCGAGAAGAGTGTACACGAGAAACCCACTGTTGATATACATGCAACTACGTTGCCCTGTGTGTGTTTTTGAAATGATGATTCGAGTTGATTCTCACTATCTTTAAGAGCTTTATAGCACAGCTCTTTAAACAATTTACTGTATCAGTAGAGAAATGGTGCTAGTTGACAACAGAGACAAAATCGATTGCACGTCTTCTGCCAACAATGCTGGAACAATGATTGCTCGATTGCATAGCAGTGCGCCAACTTAAAATCGACGGGATTAGAAAATGAGAGATCCACACGCGCCAAGGCCTTTTAACTTGTAGTCGCTCGCTTGCGTATTGCTTTCTTTTGCTTACGAACGCTAAACGTAATGGCTGACAAAAATGCTGCTGCTGAAGGCGTTAAAAACTCCAGTGGTGACAAACAAGTACATAGCTTTCTAAAAAAAAGAGGTGGCGTAGGATAGTAGCGTTGAAAAGAGAAACCAATTCACAAGTGATACATCTTTTTCTTTGATCTTGTAGGCTCCGTCTCGGAAAAGCAATGAGAATTCGGAAGAGAAAGTAGGAGCCGGAACTGCAGACGCTTCAAATAAAAGGGAGTCGTCTAGCAAAGATTCTCGACGGAGCTCCTGGAGACGTGGAGGCGGCGGAAGTGGTAATCGCGATGGTCATGGATTCCGTGGCGCACGAGGAGGAGGTCGTGGACGTGGACGTGGTCGTGGTCGCGGTCGCGGTGGCGATTCGTACCATCGCCGTCAAGGATCAATTGTTAGAGACAACACCAAAGAAGACATTGCTGAATACAACGACAACGCCGACGAGCAGCATGAGGCCGGCAAAGCTGGGAAGGTAGACAAGTCAAAGAATATTGCTACAACTGCGGTCGAAAGTGTTACACAGCCAGATGCAGGAGGAACCGCAGCAGCCGACATCACGCACGACGCAACAGAAGCACACAACGGCAACACTGCACAAAAGAAAAAGCATAAAAACAAGAGAAAAGACAAGAAGGAACAGCAGCAGCAAGAGCTAGAAGAGGAATCAAATGAGGCTGCTCCACTGACAAATGGACCCAACGCGCAAGCGACCACCGAGCAACCAAAAAAATCAAAAAAGAAGCAGAAGCAGCAGCAATCAAAGGATGCATCACCAGCGGATACTAAAGAGCACGTACGGGAATTTGGCGAGAAGCAAGTGTCTACAGATCGACTAAAGGTGGACGATGAAAAAGGAACTGCAAAGGAATCAATTCAGCAAGCATCAACAGATGAAAAGAAAAAGAAGAAAAGAAAGTCAAAGAAAGAGAAGGACGCATCTGTTGCAAAGACGACAAATGAACCGGTCGGACAAAGCGATGAAAACACTACACCTCGAGAGTTGGAAAACGCAGCAACAGAGAAAACTGCTGACAGCAAGACAGCAGCAGAAGGATCCGGCGAAAGGAAATCTAGAAAGAAAGGCCGTGATCGGTCCGAAAAGGAGAACAAGAAGCATCACCAGCAGCCACTGCCGACGGCAACTCGGCAACAGAAGTTTGGCGCGTCTCTGAGCAACCGGATGCGACATATGGCACGCGATCGCTCGATCCCAATTGAGATCAGCGAGTATTCACAGACTGGCCGAGGACGCCCCTACCGACCACCGTACGTGTCAAATCCAAGATCGATGATGCTGCACACAAACACCCGTAAGCAAGAAGAGGAGCCTCTCGTACTTCCGACCGATGACGGTGAGATTCAACAGTATCACTTTGCGTCAGATCCGTACGATTTTGAGCCGCAGTCAAATGAATCGGATGGTGACCGTGTGCTTTTGGAAACGGTTATTGAACGTCGGCCTCCCAAGAAAGAATTAGCACCTCGTAAAGGCAGTAAGTGGTTGGATTTATCGTAAAAGATTACCTAGCTGATGAGTAATAACATCGTCTTCTCATATCATGCAGAGACTGTTTCTAGACCGTACTTGCATCCTGATGACCGCAATCCGCACAACCGCAAGAACTTATTTTCATCATATCTGAATCCTGACACAATCCTGAAGGAAATCGAGGAAGGAAAGTTAATACGTGGAAATTTACGCATCAACAAACGCAACCGGTCCGATGCCTATGTTACATCTGACAGTCTTGACCATGATATCTTTATTTTTGGCCAACGCGATCGAAATCGTGCACTCGACGGTGACGTTGTTGCGGTTCGCTTGCTGGACGTGGAGAAGATCTGGGACTTGAAAAAGGACAAGATGCGTAAACGAGAGACTGAAAAAGCGGCTGAAAAAGCAGCAGCCAACAACCACAATGATGATGATGCCAACAAAACCGAGAAGAATAACCGAGAAAATAACATCGACGATAGTTACAATAAACATAACGATAGCAAAAAGACGGATGCAGCGGAGAACAACTCGACGACACCTTCTGCTGAAGACGATGTTGTACAAGAAGATGAACCAAATCTGGAAGAAACAGGGGAAGCAGAGGTGGATGGGCCCGATAGCTTTGATAAAGAAGCGGACAAAGCCAAACCGAAATATTGTGGCGAAATCGTTGGTATATTGGATCGACCTAAAAATCAAAAGTTTGCAGGGTACGTTTACCGTTCTCTATTTCATTAAATGATCCCTTAGTAGCACGAACCAGCACTATCAAGTTTGCATATATATATATCTGCTCGCTAATTAATGGTTACGAAACTAGAATCTTGTTCGTGGAACGGCCTCAAGGTAACCGTGAACAAAAAGAAAACAACAATGACAAAGTCAAGCAACAGCAGCAAACGAGACTCGTGTGGTTTAAACCTACCGATAAACGAACGCCTCTTCTTGCCATTCCGGTGGAACGTGCTCCTATGGATATTTTTGCCAACGCTGATAAATACGAAAACTATATTTTGACAGTATGTGTCCTACAGCTCTCCTAATCCGTCGTTTATCACCAAAAGTACTAACCTAAGGCGATCAATGTCAAAAAACTAGGCAACCATTACCAAGTGGCCGATCCATGAACAACATCCTTTCGGTGAGATCACTGGGTTCCTTGGTCCCGTGGGTGCTGTTGTGTCGGAAACACAAGCTATTCTCGCAGATAATCAAGTCAAGGATGTACCATTCTCAAATCATGCACTTGAAGGTCTGCCCAAAACGCCTTGGAAAATTCCTCAAATCGAATACAAGATCAGACGTGATTTGCGTGAGACCCGTATATTCACCATCGATCCTTCCACAGCCAAAGGTAATATGTTTTCTCTTTACTCATGCTTACTTTGACATAAATACAACAACCATTCCTTCTCGCGCACTAAATATCATGTCTTCTCATATAGATTTGGATGATGCTGTTCACGTCTTGCCACTGGATGATGGGAACATTGAAGTGGGTGTCCATATTGCAGACGTGTCTTATTTTATTCGCAAGTATAGCTCACTCGACAGTGAAGCACGCGAGCGTGGAACTAGTACATATCTCGTCGATCGAGTTATTCCTATGCTTCCAAGCTTTCTCTGTGAGGAATTATGCAGTCTGAATCCTGGCGTTGAGAGGTAGATGTGATAACCATTTACATGCATACATATAGTTGTTTTCTGATGACGACTTTTTTGTGCTCTGATAGACTCGCTTTCTCGGTGATATGGAAGATGGATGGTACTGGCAATATTTTGGATACTTGGTTTGGAAGAACCATCATCAAGTGAGTCTATGATCATATCTTTTCTAATTTGAATGATTGATATGGCAATGAACTCACTCTGTCCAACAATTCTCATCTTGTTCCACCAATCAGATCATGTGCTAAGCTAGCATATGATGATGCGCAGAGTGTCATTGATGGTAACGGACTCCCCAAAACAACTATTACAATGGGTCAATCTCGCCGCTCTATTGAAGAGGATATCATTTCTTTACACAAACTCTCAAAACACATGCGAAAGCGACGTTTTGAAAACGGTGCCTTGTCGATCAACTCGATCCGTCTTTGCTTCAAGCTTAGCCAAGACGGCGAACCCGAAGATGTCTGGGTTTATGAATTAAAGGAAGCGAATCGACTTATTGAAGAGTTTATGCTTTGTGCCAATATGAGTGTCGCTCAAAAGATTTGCAGCCATTTCCCTGACGAAGCTCTTTTACGTCGTCACGAGCCACCCATCGAAAGGCGACTGGTTCGTAATTTTCGTATGACTCTTTAATATTCCCTGTGTATGTAGCTTAGTCTTATTGATTGAGCTTTTGTATATTCTGTTTGCAGACTGAATTTTTAATGCTATCTGACGAACTGGGATATCACTTGGACGGATCAAGCGCTGGAAGTTTACAGGCATCCTTCAATGCTATTGAGGATGAAGATGTGCGATCAGTGCTTACTGTGATGGCGATCAAGCCTATGCAACGTGCCAAATACTTTTGCACAGGTACCTTGGATATATCAAAGTACACCCATTATGCACTTAACGTTCCGCTGTATACCCATTTCACGTCGCCCATTCGCCGGTATGCGGATGTTATCGTTCATCGACAACTGGATGCAGCGCTCCGAAATGCAGGTAAGTTTTTTAGGATTCACACAAAGTATAACGACGCATGATACACTAAACAAATTTCTCCCTGATTGGACTATTGTATCTTGTAGACTCGTGTGGATACAGCAAGAAGGACACACAGGCCATTGCCCTGCAGTGCAACCGGTGTCGCGACGGTGCCAAAAATGCACAAGATCAGAATATTGAACTTTATCTTGCGCGCCATCTACACACTTTGGAACAAACACGAGGACCTGTCATTCGCTCAGCTGTTGTTGTACAAGTTATAAGCGATGCTTTTGATATCATCGTTCCCGAATACGGCATTGAAAAACGAATTCATACAGATGCTCTGCCTCTACACCGTCACGCATTCGACGCGTCATCTCTGTCAATGGATGTCTTCTGGAAGAAGGGTGAACCTGTGATCAACATGGCAGAAGGAGGTGAGGAAGACATACCGCGTGACCGCGCTATGTCTGATGAAAAGGTCGATGGTCAGGACGCTATTGAGCAGCAATATGTCGAAGATGACGACGTTGACGATCCGCCGTGCCCTGGCATCCCTGTTGCAAAGCCTACTGTTGCCCAAGCGGTTCCGTGTGAAGATATTGATGCATCCTTGGGAATGCAGCGGTTTAAGGTCTTCACCACTTTCGATGTGCTGATACGAGTCAATTTGCAACGGTCTCCTCCGATCATCAATGTTTATCCTATCAATCCATTCGCAGAACGGCCGTGAAAAGGGCTCCAGTTGCGTCTGAATCTTGGTGTATCAGATGGGATTTTCATTTGCGAGCAGACACATTTGTGAGCCTATACTTGTATGAACCAAATTTGCCAAAAAACATCTTCTTTTGTTTGTTTGTTTTTTATCGATAATAAAAATCCAGGATGTACATTATTCTTATTAAAAAAAAAGTATTTACATGTTGAAAAGTACCAGCGAACACGTGTACAGTATGTGGTTGAGGAGAATAGCAGTAGTAGGTTTTGGATCTTTGATAATAATTTTATGTATTACGCCGAAAATGCAAGTTTATATGCTTCTGGAAGTCGGTTCCGTAAAAAGATATCCGTTTTGTTTTCGTGTTCACGATCTTCTGGAGAGAGCTTTACCTTGGTAGGGAAATCATCTGCCAGGTTTTCATAGATTAAATCCACAACCACAAAGCTGAAAGTCACACTGATGATTAATGCAACGAATAAACCCGTTTCCCCGACCTTAACGCTCTCAATCATCGTGGAACTTTACCTGTCGACACCGGTCTTTTGCACGATTGTGATGCTCTTTATTGACTCTTCGTGTGTCGTTACAGACGTTTGGGCATTTGTTTGACCACATAAAGCCTGCATCGCTTCATATTGTGCGCGTCGTCCCACGTAAGCAAGCAAAAAATCGTGAAGGACGCGGATAAAAGCCTAAATAACCAACAATAAGATTTTCAGGATCCACATATTGTTAGAAAGAAACAAGGCTACTGAAAGAAGAGCAAATATGAAGGGTTGAACTCTTACATTCATATCACGAGGAAAGAACGCTTTACTGATTTTTTCAACGGGGATAAAGTTGGGAATAGTGTGTTTAGATATCTCGAAACCTGAAAAGTCGGTCCTATCGGTTATCTGGCCTTTCATTATGGGTAGTAGTAGCAGGTAGTATGGCTCATAATAAGTCTCTGTAAATCGAGTTCCATAAAGCCTAGTTAGTATATTTCATCTTCTCTTCAAGCAAATAAAAAAGTAGAATGCAACTCACGCCCATAGAACGTCTCAAAGCGAATACCGCGATAGCGTTGGAATGTAAACAGCGTCTGACCAGCGAGCCGATAATATCCAATTAATTCTTGGACACATCGTGCTTTGACAGCCTCCATCAGTTGGCTCAAGATCTACATGTTTAAGGATAAGGGTAACATTAGGATAGGTAATACCGGGAAAATGGTTTCATTATATACCTCCTGTTGTTTATCAAGTAATTCTGATGCCTTATCTCGTGTTGTATCTTAACCGATAAGAAGCACGTTAGTATCGCGTCATTTTTTGGGCAAGGTTACTTGTTCTGCTCGTTTAACTGCTGCTGTACCTTTGATTTCTGAGGAAAGTTTAACTGTAGCGATATATGCAATATCTTCTTCCATGATCTCCCGCTTGAGCTTTTCTTTTTCTTCATTAGCTCGTGACACTTTAAATTGTACATTAATAAACGTGGATACATCAAGTGGAAAAGTTATTAGAACAGCAGTACTGAAAGGTGTTTGGGAGAATGAAGTGATTTATCGCGCCTAAATAACTTCAAAACTTACGTCGTTTCCGTAATTCGGCTAATTCAGCTTTTACTTGATCTTGTCGAGTAGGAAGGCTTTTGTAAAAGTTCAGCTTGAATGTAGAAAAATAATATCCTTTATTCGGTATAATAGTACACAACTTACAACAGGTTTGGATCCATTTTGGCGAAAACGAAGTTGGGAGGTGGGGTGAAGGGGTTTGAGAAAGGCAGCTGGTAGTTCCAAAAAGGAAGGAAACGGAAAGTGTAACGTCGCGCGTCCGGACGCGTTTTATATTTTTTTTAGCCTTTTCTCCCTGCGTACACTTTACGCATAAAAAATAATAATGACAGAAGTGAACTATGACTTGATTAAATCAGATCATTTTTACAGTACACTGAAGAGGCATGTCTGTTCCAATTTAGAAATACAGCTGATTGCATTATACCGAATTGTAGCCACCAAAACCTAACCATTTCCTGCGCCTATATGTGTATATAGCTCTATACGAGATGGCGATCCAAAGTATTTTATTATAAATTATATTACTGACTAATAAATTAAACGATAGCGGTGGACTCACTAATCATACGAATCTCACGTTCCTGTTCGGTATAAAGTGTTCTAACCGCACTCACGGTACGACGCGATCTCGAAGAACGCATAGTAAGTCTGTAGAGCTCTTTTATTGTTTATTTGCTTATGCGTAAACGCTAACATCTCGTGTGCATTTTTGTCTGTGTGTAACCTTACTTACTGCCAGGGTCTTGAAGAAGGTTCATTAAGCGAAAAACCTTGGAAGCAACTTGTCAACAAGCTAATTGACCAAGCATTGGTGAGTTAAACACATCACTGATTCTGTACGCGAAATTGTATGAGATATCGTTACTCAATATAATACGAATGCAACTGTCTATTAGGGCGAGGTACACGATGAGCAACAAGAAGAAGATGAAGAAAAGGAGCCAAAGCCGGAACCGATGAAGGAAGAGGATGATACAAGCAAAGATAAGGAGCAGCCTCATCCGGAGAGTCCGGGTACTGCCAAAATTAAACACGAGGAAAAGGACGAAAAAGAAGTACGGACTTCCACAGCAGAAAAGCAAGAGAGCGAAGAAAGTGATTCGTATGAGGAACCAGTAGTGATAAAGAAGGAAGCATTAACCCCCGAGAAGAAAAAGAAAAAACGTGCAAAGAAGAGTGATACTGCGGCGCCTTCAAAAACAAAGAAATCGTCCAAGACAACAAAAGCCGAAAAGTCACCAGAACCGGCAGCAACAACGTCTGGGCACAGTGGATCCGATAGTGACGATGATTTAGTAGTAGGATCGTCTGCAACAACAAAGTCGAAAGGAAAAGGCAAAAAAACAGAGGATTCTAAAGGGGTAATGACGCACTTACGCGTTGGATGGGCTTTGATATACCTGTCATGTGCTCTTATGCAGTGTATAGTATAAGCAGTAACACCTATTTCCTTACTTTCCTTACAGTCATCAGCAAGCGAAGAAAAGATTAAACGGTTGAAAATGTATATCAACAAATGTGGCGTCCGCAAAAAATGGTAAGACTGCTCAGAATAAGAGCTGATGGTGGGGGAGCCTTTCTGTGTGTTTGAGCTGTCATTGTTGGTAATCACGGATAACAAAACGCTTCCTAGGGTCACGGAACTTGCTGGAATGAGAGTGGGCCAACAAATTGATAAATTACAATCAATACTTCGGGAGCTTGGCGTTAAAGGTTTTGTATTCTTCCTTCAATGATCACAGGCTGGGTTAATATTAATCAAATAGAGATGTTGTGGTTGTTTGTATGGGGCTAACAGGGCGTCCGACGTTGGAAAAATGTCAAAAAGTCAAAGCGGAACGAGAGCTTAAGGCTGAAATAGCCAGCTTAAATGCAGAGAACATCCTCAATGAAGACGAGCAAGAAAGCGGCAGACGCACACGACAATCACAGCAGCCCACGAAAAGAAAACGACGAGTGATTTCATCTGATGAAGAAGACGAAGACGAGGAATCGAATGACCAGCCACCGTCTAAAGTAGGTTTATTTAGCTCTCTTTAATATGTTTGCCTCTATTTGATCGACGACTCACCAACCCATACACAATTCAAAACCTATAGACTGCAAAAGCGTCATCTCCTGGGCTGGACCTGTCATTTCTTGGCGATCAAAGTTCAGAAAGCGATTGATGTATAATCAAAAACTATTTACTATGTCACTACTCGGCACCGAATTACTTAGCTAATAACCTAAAGCTGAAAGATTGATAGCGGCTATAAATAAAGTAAATAGTGCTTTTTGTTCAGGGAGGTAGGGGAAACACAACTCAGGCTACATGGCGTGCTTAAAAGACGCAACAAAATGGATTTTGAGTAGAGAGTGTACGTGAAAACCGGCCTGAGCACTGAAAAAAAAACCGAGTTCTCAAATAATCAAAAGGGACGCGATTACTCATGCGTGTAGTAATAGATGCATGGGATTGAAGGGTCGTAGTAGTGTCTATAGCAAAGACTGTGAATTAAAAACGTGCTTTATTTCATTGTCGATATACAGTATGGCCGTGCGTGGTTGCATGTCAAATATGAATTGTGTTCCAACTGCTGGTCTGGTAAGGGGCTTGAGAGCTTGGGGGGTAATAGATCTCTGGACTATTTGCATGGTGTCATGTACATGAATTTACGAGAACAAAATCTTGTCGTTCCTTTGGTTCGCAACACTATCATACATAAATGTTACATGGTCTTCAACAAAAGTCCTTTGTTTTTCACGACTCCGTCTCTGTTCTCTTGTCTTTCCCGCTTTCCACTTCTTTTCTTTCTCCTCCTGTCTCCCAGCCTTTTTCAAGATATAAAATATAGTCAGCACCCTTTATTTCACATCCGTTAACTTCCAACCCTCAATGACTTACTGAAATCCTGGGAATGGTAAGAATAACATAATAAATATTCACCTCCCCGCATATTTCACTTTGAACAGATCATTCCGGGTTGAAACCTTATCGATTTGTATCTCTCTATCTATAAGAAATGACTTATCCTTGGCAACTATCATACCACAGCGTGTGCACTAAACTGGTGAATCGTTCTTGATGATTATATAGAGGAAAAGGTCAACCAGGTAAAAAAAATATAGATTATTTGATTTACAGTGGTTCCCCGTTTAATTTCAACCTCAAAGAGGTCTACAAAGTGCTGAAACTACTGAAGGTTGACACAAAACGTGCGTGATTCAAGCAGTGCTTTATGCTCAAAAGGGGTATATAAAGAAGTTGGAATAACTGAGGGTTTATTTTATTGAGAGTAAAATTAAACGGGGAACCATTGTATGTACGTGAGCCATATAGTGACAACTTCTTCCTGAAAACTGGTAATCCGTGTGCAGTACTGTATCACTAAGATGTGTCTGCATATTGCAATGTTCGCGCATGTGAGGCTATGAGGGAGATCACAGCAATCATTAATGACCGAACAAAATAGTATGATGTGTTATTTACTATGTTGGATACAACAGCTGCTGGAATCGGTACGCGCCTTTACTTTACACAATATGGAAAAGTAGCCACAGCTGTGTGTTGCTGTGCAATGGAGCATGTACAGTACGCTTGCTATAGATGGTATATATTTGCCCTGCACTATGTGTAGTTTGTCCTAGTGCTCGTTACTTTCACAATCCGTGTGAATTTAAAGGGAGTCCACTGTAGATAGTTAAGCTTGACTATAACATACTAATGTATCAAGGTTTTAGAGGAAGCAAATAAGCTGCGTTTAAAAAAAAGACATTTAACTCGTATCTTCTTTTATTCTTCCAAAGTTAATGCTCTCGCTTGCAATGGCGTTGTTAAACTATAGGTACCAGGTTCTCAGCTCAGTGTTATAATGAAACCGACCTGATTCGACATTTGTCTCGGTTCCTCGGTTCTCAAGAAGATCCTTGCATATAAATACATTTTAGCCTTTCTTTCTCGGCTTCTTTCTGCTGCAATACATGATGATAATGACGAATATTGATTCCCATCTATTGAATCCATTGACAGTAGATATGTAAGCTGCAGCGCGTCGCTGATATCATTTGCAAAGATCGTGGTTAATTATGTAACCCAGGCATTGATACTGTATTCCTTCGGCAAAAAGACACTCGTTGGTTAAAAGTGCTTACAACCCCCGCTGACTGGTGCTGTAAGAAAAGCAAACTGTAAAAAATTGCACCTTTTTTTATAATTAGTATCTCATACCGATAATATCGTACAGTGGCCGCTCGTTATAGTGATATGCCTGGTGAGACCCAAACCCCATCACTATATCGAATTATTACTTTATCGAATTGTAGTTCCGTCAAAGATATCCGGTACATAGATTACGCGGGGTATTTGGCGAGCTCTGCAGAAGAAGCTCTAGAATCACATCCTGTCAAAATTGATAGTATGCAACTCCTTAAAAATTTTAGTGTAGGAGAATAAGCTGAAAGGCTTCTATCTGATGAGCTTGGTGCTGGCTGCTGGGATTTTGGATACTCATGAGGAAACATGTGGCGTTGATGGTATTGATTTGATACTATATGAAAAATTAGAGGATACCTATGCACCAACTTCCTTCAACGACCTCATTAACGATGCTATGATTATCGATAGAAATTAAGGTACATTCATAAACGGCTGATGTAACTGCATATGTAAAAGTCACGGGCTTGTTTCTGATACAGACAGGTAGATGTTGATGAAGAAGAGAATAACTAGAGAAGACGAGATGAGGAAGGAAGCATTGAAGCCACTGCATAGTAAAGGAGAGAGGAAGCAGTATATGAGCGATTTATTGAAAACAATGGTGGTTGAAGACGACCTGCACGCTCAGTTATATAGGCTTATTAGAAAAAAGATGCATAGACTAGACTCTGAGATATTAACCAGCACAAAGCAAACTGATCTTTTTTCCTTTTCTGATAAATAAAATTATACTATTGGTCCGCTCGATATAATGATATTTCTGATGGTTGATATCACATATCACAATAGCGAATTAGTAATAATTCCCTGCTTAATTTGAGTTGGACCCAATAAACCCATCACTATATCGAAATATCACTATATCGAATATCACTATAACGAGCGGCCACTGTAATTTGTGTTTTACACTAGATACATGTGGCTATGTATGTGATAAATATAAGCTTCACCCAAGGGGCTTATAATGCAATGATATTATCTACCCAGCACACGACGTGCTTCTTCTCGTAGGGTGCACGCGGCGCTAAATCATTTCGGTAATATTGAAAATCGCTGCTTCAGTGTTTAGTACCCATTATTTCAGCGAGAGACGTTCTTTCTCTCATGGCTCGTCAAACGAGAATTAAAAGAACTCTTCAGTTGTTTCTGCGGAAAATTAGCTATTTGTTTAAGAGAAGTGCTACGCGTACGAGTTTTTTTTCTTATGCATACGAGTTTTTCTGAGCGGGTTTTTAAAGTGGTTGTGTTATAAAACCTTGTATAGCCAATCCAATTGCCAGTCTTACACGTACGAGTTTTTTGCTAAATGTACTGAACAGCATATGCGTACGAGGTTTTGTCTACCCATCAGTCTTCCCCTATTTAGATGGCCTTGTCAAAATAGCTAGCTATTGTCCTACTTCTTGATGTAGAACTGCTTGCTAAATGGGTGCAATGGGTTTAATTACGTTGTTCTTTTCGAGATCTTACAGGATTCTGTTCTGCCTCTATACAGTGATGGCATATATGAGTTTTGCATTCCTTCTTTTCTTTAAGTTCTTGGCCTTTTCCCAAAATTAGATGGAACACTAAGCTCGATATCAGGATCCTAATCAATCAAGCAATTCATTTGTTTGTGTGGAGGTAGTTTTCTACCGAGTCCACATAGGTAACAATCACTTATAAAAGAACTCTGGGCAGCGCTCTTTTACGCGTATGGATTTTTTTAACCTGGTTCCACGTAAATCATAAGTAGCGGGGACAAATTTTGACAGTTGTCTGCTTACACGTACGAGTTTTTTCTATGTAAATTATAACTAGCTGGGGTAAATTTTGACAGCTATCTGCTAACGCGTACGAGTTTTCTTAAGCCTGCTTGCAGTGAGTTATTTGTTAATCTGAAGACCGTTCAAACAGCTCCATAGGAAGTGGAAGTTTCATAGGAAACTTGCTCACTGTAATTTCGAGTACTATATGCGTTTCAAATGTAAAAAGACTATGATCTAACATATTAAGTAGAAATAATAGTGAGGATAAGTACTGGCTCCCTACTTCATAACAAGACCAAGACTACAACATTGAAAGATTGCGCCTTACATACATGTCTTACGTCCAAATGATCCTTGCACCAGAAACAGCCATTTTACTTATAGCTGAAGATCTGGAAGAAGGTAGAAGGAGCAAAAATCTAAATGAATGGGATCTAATGCAGATAGAAGGTGTTGAAGATCTCACATCTTATGCACGACTTCGCATGTGGAAAAGTGCACAGTTTGGTTCCAATGTATTTCCAGAAACGTATAAATAGTATCTGACAGCTTTCATTACCTTTTTTCCGATTTTTTCTTGTTGTAACAACCCATTTGTTTATCTCTCCTCCATTTCATTTCTATTTTTCTCTGTCAGACACAATTACTGTTATCCACCTTATATTTACTCTCACATGAATTAGCGTTTTAATTCTCTTATATTTTCTCTTGGATTTTACCTTTTTATACATAAACACTGACTTCTTATCACAGTAGCTTATGTTAAAGGGCTGTTTTACGCGTGGAACCACTATAAAAAAAAACTCGTACGCGTAAAAGAGCGCTGCCCAAAGTTCTTTTTTTATAAATGATTGCTAACTATATGGACTCGGTAGAAAACTCCTCCACATGAACAAGTGAATTGCTTGATTGATTAGAATCCTGATATCGCTTGGTGTGGCATCAAATATTGGGGAAAAGGCCAAGAACTTAAAGAAAAGAAGCGAATGCAAACTTATATATGCCATTACTGTATGGTGGCAGAACAGACGTGTAAGATCTCGAAAAGAACAGCGTAAATAAATCCATTGCGCCCATTTAATGAGCAGTTTGTACATCAAGAAGTATGACAATAGCTATTTATTTTGAGAAGGCCATTCAAAAAAACGGAAGATTGATGGATAGACAAAAACTCGTACGCATATGCTGTTCAGTTCCTTTAGCAAAAAACTCGTACGTGTAAGACCGGCAATTGGATTGGCTATACAAGGTTTCACAACACAACCACTTTAAAAACCCGCTCAGAAAAACTCGTACGCGTAAGAAAAAAAACTCGTACGCGTAGCACTTCTCTTTGTTTAATAATTCTACAGTATCGATATATATATATATAGGCCAGTAGAAAGAAAATAATATTACAATTGATGGAATAGTCATGATATCAAATGCTCATCTCTTTTTCTTTCCGAGTTTTAGTATGTAGGATAACACGATGGACATCATTAATGGAGCTGTGTACTTGGTTGTACCTTGGATATGCACTGCTTGTTTGGCGTCTGTTGTATTCATAAAAATTGCGTTATCACAATTGAGGCTGCCTATTGTATGGAACTCGTTGGGAGAGATGTAGAAGATGATCAATGGGACAGAGGGAGAAGAATGAAAGAATGGGTTTGAAAACCATCATGTTGAGTAATTAATAATTGACATGATGTACTATACAGTCAAGTTCTATATCATGTGAATACTCGTTCAAACTATCTACTGTTCTTTATATCATTTAAACCCCTTTATCATTCAACACTATATTATCAAGAATACATCTTTCTGATAAACGTGAAAGAAATAAATGTTACTCCTAACGCTTCCTATTTGTTTGCGAACAAAGGAGATCCTCGTTGTCGGTAAGATATATTTCATTCGCATTCTGGATCAATAAACACGGCTGCAACGAGATGTTGCAGCCGAGTCAATTTGGGCTCACTTCAACTGTACATAAACAGAAACAACGCAGCAAATTGGCCACAAAGTTTGATAAAAAGACTTGCTCGCCTTTATTGACTTGATGCCCAGCTGTTGATATAGGTCAGCATGGCCAATACGATTGCGCCGAGCAGATGCGATGTGTGTGACACTATTGCCTCCTTTTCAGGATTAGTACCGAGATATTTATACGAAAAAAAGATGAATGTGTTGCAATAAAGAGAGAGAGAGAGAGAGAGAGGAAACCGTGTAACTTGAGTAAAACGAAGGATGGAAAGAAAAAGGAGTTGTGGCGTGTGAAACGAGCCGAAATGAATGGGTTTGGGAAGATGGAAGCCTGCAAAAATGCAACAGAAGTCGTCGCTCTCACATGGTTCATGCAATAAATTTTGGTCTACGTGGCCGTATTTTAATTGCTCAAGTGCTGACGCCTACGGGAAGTTCTCGCATTTCCGCAACAGATGATGTCAAGGCTCACAGGTGGCAGATTAAAGTGGGAGTACCTTGAACGGGTCAGGTGGTGCATTACCGTCCCTTCTTCACTCAGACAGCCAAACCCACTTTCCAAAAAGGCAGGGACATATTGAACATCTGTATAAACTATTGAACGAAATATCGTCAGGTATATGATCGGTTAGCCACTTGTTTATGTTGTATAATACGGTGCTTGCTTTTGTGATGGTATGTAATTAAGGGAATGAGGCATCAGCCCTCACTTTGACAATCTTGCCTTCAAGGATACATTCCTTGGTAGCCACAACGACAACATGAACATGCGTATCCAGGATACAAAAGAATTGTTAGGAGCCGTTGATTTACGTATATCTGGTCACCCTGTATCAGTGTAACAGCACAAAAATTAATGAGCATTGACGGTGAATATGATGTGTAAGATGCAATACAGTAGTGGCCGAAAACATTGTTCCTGATGTGGTTAGAAGACCTTTAAAATCTCTTATGCAACCGCAATAGAATTAGTGGCATGTTTGACTTCGTCACTTACTTATTACAGATATCAGGCTTCGAATTATTACAACCCTTCGCTTTTAAGAGAGCTACATATTGCTGATGCTGCTTCGTCAAACGTTACACTGTGCATCAAGAGCCTGCAGTTGCGACGAGTAGAAAAGTACATAGCAACTGAAAAATCATAGAGCAACGTGGCCTATTAAGAGTAAGCTCTTTTGCTGAGGATCACAAAGTGTCTTGCTACTATCGATGCACTTGCATTGATTGAACAGAAAGAGGGATCATCCCCCGCAGCGGAGAGATAGTTTTCGCAATGAGGGGCTCAAGCGATCGGGCTCAGATCGAATGAGGGATTCTCTTTCCGCTTACCAAGCAAACCCTCCTGGAGTTCCACAACGTTTAAATTATTTTGCTGCGTCAACGAATCATGACAGCTGCAAAGCTTTGTGTATATACAGAATATACAGGTACTCAGAGAGAATAGTTACATGAGATGTTGTCAACTCCCAACGAGCCATCCATGTCAATTCATCTAGCAAGAAGTACGACGACAAGCATATCACAGCAGTAGGCGCTGATTGTACGAAATCGACGATGGCATATCTTACACTCCGACCAAACTAAACCAACGAACCTTTGTTCGATCGGTGTTCCCAAAGAACTTCAAACTCTTACACTAGCGTAAAAACCTTTTTGACGGCAAAACATCAACCTCAGCGCCACTGGAGCAAAAACAAACAAAGACAGAAAACAAATACACATTGCTTACGTACAAATAAGAATATAGGACTATAAGCATCAAAGTAAGACACTGGTATAATCAATTAGAGCAATATATGAAAAGGTATCGTGTTATTATAATTGGTGGATTTTATAAAGTAGCAATATTGCAACTACACAGTCTTAATGCATATAATCGAACAAGCGCTGCAATGGATCGTCGATCAGAAAACCCGTGAAACAATCCTGCTCCCCTCCCTTTCAGCAACACTTGTAAATACATTGAGGGTATGTCGCAGGCAAAAGCACGCGTGCGGCTGCAGCATATTTTGTTTGATTGATCAGCTGCGATCAAACGACATGATGCTTGATTTTCTGTCCATCCCCGTCATTGAAGGTGATGTTGTCATCCGCTGTTGTTTCTTCATTTGAGATTCGGTAAACTTGCATAATTGTCGTGCATATTCTTCTCGTGCCATATCCAAAAGTTTATCTCTGGTCGTCAAAGACATGGACCGTGCTGGCTTTGCCGTCGAACCGTTGCTCGTTGCTGCGCTAGTGGTGTTGGTATTTGAAGCTGAATGATGCTTTCCTCTGTTTTGAAAGGCGTTTTTTCCATGGACTTCGGTAGACATGTTATTATGCAGATTTTATTTTTGAAGAAAGGAAAAAGAAAGAACAAGAAAGAGGAAAGACAGAAAGAGGAAGATGTCGTTTTAAAACGACCAGACTCCTTTGATTTAAAGTTTCCCTCCTTCCATTTCGAGCTACTATGTCTTGCTGCATGGCATTAGAGAGATAAAGATGGAGAGAAAAGCCCTTAATTCGGGAGAGAGCAAATAAGAAACATAGTATGACATAACGATTTGACAGGAAGTACCAGCTGGATGTATACTTTCGGTGCTTTCCATACTGCAGCTAAAAGCCCATCGTTTGTACATTGATGGAAGGAAACAAGGTTTACTTTGTTGAATGATGCCAATGAAGAAACTCGAAGCGATAACGGTGCGCTTATTCACCTCTTAATTGAACTGAAAGAGATAGCCTCACAGTAATATCAGAAAAGGGGGTTATCGAACCCGCTAAGATGAAGATCTCTCAAATATATACGCGACGACACGTAGAACGTATAACTACTGTCGTACGTGTAGCTCTTTTAGTAAAACTATTAGGCAGAATACTCAATAAACTATGCAGAAGATAACGGATGGCACATTGCTTCGAATGGTCTACAGAGATGCAAGCAACTGTGCCTCTATAACTGGCGTAGCGACTTCCAACGATGATGTTGTTGATTCGGAGAATAAGAGCTACAGTGACACTTTTCATTATATAAGGGCTACAGTTTGATTGTATGACACTCAAACAAACCTGATTTGAAAGTATTACACTTAGGATACATCCAGCATTACGTCCTAGCAAATTTTTAACATTGAAGAGCTATTGCATAAAAAGGAAGTGTATTAATTATGAGCTGGCTATGATCATATTGAAAACTCCACCTCATCTAAGAGGCCCTCAATTCGTCATCTATAATGTGCTTCTTATAAAACAAAGAGTTTTTGCGAAAAGATCTTGAAAGAGAAATGTATACTACTGGCTACAAAAAGTGAAGTTAAAACTCATGCGACAAACGCCGCTTACCGAATTTCACATGCATAGTTGAAAAAGCTGGGGTAATAAGGGGAAAGCGAGCCAAGGAAAACTGCATATTGTTCTTCCTCTTTTACATAATTATATGTTTTCTGAAATGACCGCCGTACCAAAGCTTGAAACGATCGAGATTACTTTGTTCCCTTCGGGTGTTGCCGAGATTGCCTTTAATCGTCCGCAACGATACAATGCGCTCTCTCCTCAAGCATACAGGGTACAAAGAAGATTTTTTTTGACAGCTTCTATGTGTGCCCTGAAATGCATTTAACCCTTTCTCTCCATTTCTTTTTTTAGGATTGGCTTACTGCCTTCCAATGGGCTGCACAATGTGACGATGTCAAGGTAACTGTTCTTACAGGTCGTGGCAAATACTATACTTCGGGACAACAGCTTGAAATGCCAAACTTTGACGATGACGATCTCCCTGCTGAAATGGAAAGACGCCGCAACACTACAAAGTAAGAGAGTTAAATAGAGAACTTTACACCCTTCCATACATACGATTGGATCTAGTGCTCTTTTTGTCCACCGGATATTGACTCGACGAGTCTATGATTATTAAAGGAATGTGGTTTCGGAAATGATTCGTTTTCCAAAGGTTTTGATCGGTGCAGTCAATGGTGAGTTACACCAGCAAATGGTGAGGGAGTGTTGATACAGCGCACCCATCGTTTTCCGGAAATTTAACCGACCTTTTAACCGACTTACACGATAATAGGACCTGCTATTGGATTTGGAACCACCACATTGGCTCTTTGTGATGTAGTCTATGCAGTACCCGATGCTACTTTTAATACCCCTTTCATGAAGCTAGGTATGGATGCGTTGTCTGCAAAAACCATCGTTGGCATGACTACTGATTATTTGCTAACCTTTGTTGCCGTTATCATGCAGCTTTCTGTGCAGAGGGCTGCTCATCTGTCCTATTCCCACGGTATGTCGAAATTAGTCTTTAAAACATAAGAACAACACTCATTCGATGTATTTCTTGAATGTTTTAGCATTATGGGCTCTGCCAAGGCTAATGAAATGCTCGTAAGTTACTGTGGAGACCGGGATATAATTTACATTGGAAATGTGGTATTAACGTGGATATTTTTGCTATTCCGATATGATCATGTAGTTGCTGGGCAAGGTTTTCACGGCTGAGGAAATGGAAAGCTGCAACTTCCTCACACGGATACTCCCCAAGGAAAACTTCCGTGAGCAGGTTCTCGCTATTGCGGAAGAAACTGCCAAGTTCTCGGTGGAAGCCATGAAGGTGACAAAGGGCTTGGTTCGTGGAAACGATATCGAGTTTCTTGAAAACGTCAATAAGGTCGAGATGGAAGCCTTGGCTGAGCGAATGGCTAGTCCAGATTCGTTAGAAAGCATTTTACGCTTTGTTGGTATGTTTCATCCAAAGGATGGTGTGCGATGGGGGGTACGAATATTATGATTGAAAAGATACTAAGACATAAATCATACATAGAGGAATCCAAGAAGAAAAAGAGCAAGTTGTGAAGATAATGTGTTATTATCATAAGTTTCACAACACATATTTGTTATTGTCCTTAATAATCCTACAAATTTGAACCTGTTTTTGCTCGTTTTATGTGAGCTAATACTGATCAAATAATTAGAAGCAAGTGTTCTTCTTATACATATTGATTGATTCATGAAGAGTAATGGATGTTATGGTTCTGTAATTCAGCTTGAAAACTAGGGATGAGTGATGACTACTATCAAACTAATACATTGGTACACCAGCTATGAATGGATAATGTACTGTACATGCTAAAAATTGTCGACAGCTTTAATATAGAATTTACGTACGTAAAACGCTTTGGCCATGCGAAATTCATACAAGGGACCTACGCGTTGCTTTGCCAGCCTACAAATCTTGCGTTTATACAGGTACAGATATGATAGATAATGTGGCGTATAGTATTACGCAAAGATTTGTGTGTGAGCCTACCCCTTGCTACATTTGAGTGTTAGACACAGCCAACATTATAGCATCATTTCAAAAAGAGCAAGGCTCTAAATGAGCTTGGTCTTGTCAAAATTGATACGATGACATGTCGCACGAAATAATCGAGAGCGTGGAGCTTATATGTTTTATGACAAGCTGAGGCCAAAAATAAGGTTATGAAACATATGAACCTCAGTGTACAGTGTTTCCAACATGCAATGTCGCATCCAATCAAAATTGATGTCGCTGATCAGTCAAAATCAATGCCGCTGGCCAATCAACATCAATTTCGCATTTTCAGGAATGGAAGTCGTGTTTTCAAAAACAATGTCGCTTGCCTTTGAAAATGATGTCGTGTGACATTTTTTTCAGTATCCTAGTTGCTGCCAATTTGGCTGGTGCTCAGTATCCCATTTGTTTTTTTTTTCAGTCCAGCGCTCAAATCTCGTTTTTTTGTTGTTTTTTTTTCATTGATTTTGTTACTTTGGAACAAAGTTGAACCTGTTACTATGACGGCTTACCCTGCTGAATCCTCGACATCTCATGATGATTCCCATGCCACCATTGATGCAACTTTGACAGGGACCAACTTGGTGTAGGAAAATGTGTGACAGGTTTTGGGTTATTCTTGCACATTGTGCAACTCCTCCTTTGAAAACGCCTCTGCCCTTTCCACTCACAGAGGACGTGACCATATTACAAAGCACGCATTACTCTTAGCGACTGTAAGCGAACAATGTTCCCTATGCCTCAACACAATGTTCTTATTTTTTTCTGCAGTCCAAATCTCTTTCCCATTAATCTCTGGTTTCTTCAATTGTCCTATTGCTGCTTACCAATCCAAATATAATCATGTTGGTAATTTATCAAGGCACATGAAAGCACACCATGATGTTCGAGGCGTGGCTACTGTATACCAAACCGAAGATGGCATTCCTAACAAGAAGAGAAAGCTTTCATCCCCAGATTTCGACTTTCGAAGTAGCAGCCATCTGGCACTTGTATGTAATCAGAAATCAGTGTATCATCATGCCATGGCTATTGGGAGGACTAATCGGTTTGTTGCTATAAAGGTTGGTATCATTGGAATTTATTATTGCCAGAATTTTAGAAAATCGAAAAAATAAAAATTAGAAAACCAAAATTTGAATTTTTCTATATAAATAAAATAGATATATACAATAGTTTATCTTAACACTGTTTTGCCATTTAATCAAAATAATTTGAAGATTAATTTAAAAAATGATTTAATGGAGGGTAACCCTTAGTATTATGGTGTTAGTGAAATTATAAATATATAAAAAACTATAAATAGTATCATTTTAAATAAATTATAAATAATTATATTATTTTATTTATTAAATAAAAAAACAAATCCTCAAACCTTATAAAATTCTCAAACCTTATAAAATTCTCAACCACTAGAATTAATTTCAATCATTATGTTTGAGAAAAAACACTCTAAGTGGTGCAACGGTAGTGAGTAAATCCCTCCTTTAGGCAAGTAATACTTGGACGCAGCCTAACTTGACAGAATAATAAAATATCATAAATTTGTTATTTATAACAAAATTTATAGATATTGTTTGTTCTCCAATAGAACATCTAAAAATAGAATTAGATTTTTATATAGATATTAAAGTAATTTATTTTGTAACTAAAAAGATAGAAAAAAAATAGATAAATTATTTTCTTCTGATTTTTTTATTTATCAGAATTTAAATATTAATTTTTGTACATATAAACATAATAAAGGAAAAAACAAAGTTAATTTCTTCTGCAAAAATAAAACCAAAAATAGAAATAAGGATAAATTTATATGTACTAAACATAATCTAGATCATATTCCAACTAAAATGCTTGATAGAAATAAAGTTATTAGAAAGAATGAATTAAATATAATGAATAAAATTCAGGAAAAGGAGAATAGAATTTTTATTAATGATTCTAAATAAAAAATAAAGAAATAAATAAAAGAAAAAGAAATAAAAAAATCAACTTAGGTAATTGTTTTTACTTAAATTTAAATAAAAATTTAACTGAATTTAACAATATTATTTAAAATTAAACTTTTGATATCTTCCAATAAGGGGTACACTATGCCGTTTTTTTCTTTAATTCACATATAATATGTTTTTTATTTAGAGGATTCATCAATAACAAGAATATGATTATTTAAATGGGAGATGATAGAGAATCTATTATCCTATTGGAAATCTGCCAGTTCCGAAAATTAAAATTTTTTATGGAGATTTCTAACTAGCTACTTTCTCTAGAGAAAGTAACACAAAGAGTCGTGTCGCAAGTTGGAGCAACTTGTGACCTAATTTATTTGTATGAAAATGAACAATTTGTTTATTTTCTACTAGTTTTGTATACAAAACAGATTATATATGTGGTGAACCACATTAATACACTGCTTAAGATATCAACAATAAGATATTCGGTTAAACATTATAGCACACACGTATGAACACTACGGCATTTCGGCTAAACACTATTGAATAAAATCTCTCACTCAGATGATCCACCTTACGTGAACAGGACAATGAACCTATCAACAGGTACCTCAGCCATTACATCAGCTAACGCCGGTTTCAAAGATGTGCCCGATTAACATAGCGACTTCAATAGAAGTTCTGATACGTCCTTGATCCATCCTCTATCACATAGTTTATCCATTAGTCGGATGAATTGATATCGCCGTCTTAATAGCTAGAATATAAAAGAGCTTTATCTTTTGTTGAAATAAAACATCATCTCAAAGATACTTAATCTTGTCCCTTATTATCTTTATTAAAGCTCTATCATCACATTTTTATCTTTGAAAACCTTGTTTTTTCCTTATATCCTACATCATGTCCTCCGATAACAACCAAGCTACAAACATTAACGAAACCGTTGATCAAGCCAACGTGGTAACTCCAGGAACGGTCGAGGTCTCAAGCAACGATGTTGAAATGGTGGACTCAGAATCGGCGTCGAAAAATGGCACTGAAACTAGCACTGAAACTAGTACTGAAACCATGGCCAGGAACATAATTACACCGAGTACCTACCTGGAACAAAGGAAGCTGACACCGTCTAACATGGGAGCTGTCCTCAAGGCACGCTTAGCAAAAGCCACCGAAGAATATTTGCAGGCGCAAGATGCTTCACCGGATGACCTATCCCAGCTAAAACAGGCACACAAAGAAGCACTTGATGCATTCAACATCTACCAAGCTACTCAGCAAGCACTCAGCATGTCTGAACAGTTCGAAGATCGAAAGGCAAGCTGCGTGGTCCCAAAAAAACCCACCGATACTACAAGTACAAGGAGGCCCTGTCCGAGATCCGACGAAGCCAGTGCACAATTCCGTCTCTGCCTTTATTTCCGCCTTCGAAATCCAATTGCGCAGCCATAGCATTGACCTTGATGGCAATTGGGAACGTCTTTTCTGGTTATGTCTGGATGATAACCAAATGACTTGGTTCCGCCGAGATGTCGGTGACCGTCAATTAAAATGGAAACAAGCCTGTACCGAAATCAAGAAGGAATACGGCAATCCATTCCACACGTATCTCAAACGCCATGAGCTTTTTGTCGCTCGTCCCCAAGCCAATGAAGCGATCCGTGTCTATGCCGAACGATGGATGTCATTAGCACACGAGGCAGGAAGAGCCAGCGGTCGTGACTTGACGTTCGATTTCATTTCGTCGTTGCCACCTTCGATCCGCGAAAAGATCTACCCAGTACTAGCTAGACAGTATGGTGTAGATTGGCCATCTGAAGTCACTGAGGTCGTGCAACTCATAATTTCTACATTGGGTGAATTCGTTGACAAGTTTCAAGACAACGGTAGTTATGCGAGCATCCATGCACCAGGAAAGAAACGTCGCATGGGTAATGAACACCTGTCTTCGTCCTCCTCATCGCCAGCACCAGCTTCTCGCCGTCCTCGTCATTACGGTGATTGTCCTGTCCATCCAAAAGGAAATCACTCGGCGACGGATTGCCACGTTCTCCAGCGCCAGCGGGAAGCAGTACAACAACAAGTCCGCAATAACCGGCAATCAACAGGTTCAGACAACCTATGTCGTTATTGTAAAAAAGTTCCATATGTCTTAGGGCATCGCTGCCAAGAATATTTTGATGCAAAAGGAAAAAAGAAGTCAGGAACGTCGACAACAATGGTGAGCAATCGCTCTGTACACATTTCCTCGTCTCCTTCCTCGTCTTCTTCTACTACACCATCAAAGCGGGATGAAGAAACACTTAATCACATTTCATTGGACGGAATGGATATTACAGGTAATTACATCAACCGCACAACACAAATAAATAACACACTGCAAGCAACAGATGACATTGACTCACTCATTGTTCCTATCACTGTACAGACTAAGCAAATCTTCGGATTAGTCGACACAGGCGCCAACAAGTCTTTTATCACACCTACATGGTTACACAACATAGAGTCAACATCTGTACTTAAAGTCAATAAAAACGCAGTAAAAAATATATCCATTACTTTAGCAGCAAAGGATGTAACAGCCTACCTTTTAGGTTTACTTGAAAATGTTGAACTACAGTACAATGGGAAAACATTCAAACACAATTTTTACATCATGGAATTATCCGGAACAACACCAGTCACCATTGGTCTGGATTTGATGTTTAAACTCGGAATTGGTATTACTGGTTTAGCCACATCATGGGAGCCACTGACACCAAACAATGAGAAACAAATTATTGATTTACCCGAACCTAATAATTCGCCATATGGCACAGAAGAACAAAGGAAACAGTTTTTACAAGCTATCCAACCTTCTCTTGATCGCAATGCACAAATTCCTAAGCGCGCGTTATGTACAATGCCTGAAGCAGTGGTCCGTCTTGACGTTCCAGAAGGTATCGTTTGCCATCGACGTCAGTACCCATTACCAATTGCTTTCAAGGATTTAATTGACGATCAGATCAAAACCTGGTTAGATGAGGGCATTATTGAACCTGCACCTGCTGGCACAGCATGGAATAGTCCCATCACACTAGCACCAAAGAAAGATCCTGTTACAGGTGCATATGATACAAACAAGCGTAGAATCTGTATGGATGTCCGCTTAATCAACCAGCATTTATTACAATGTGAACAACATCCACTTCCTTTATTAAGTGATGTTATTGCAGCCATCCAAGGCAATGACAACAGCGGTAATTCAAATCGCACCGTCGTTACTACCTGCCTCGATGTAAAATCTGCTTTCACTTCTTTACCTCTCTATGAACCACATCGAGAACGAACTGCTTTCACAATTGAAGGACACATCCAATATCAGTTCCGAGGAGCTTGCTATGGATTACGTCATCTTTCTTCGGTATTTACTCGTTGTTTAACAGTTCTTCTTAGAGAGATGCCCTTCGTTCGTGCGTTCATTGATGACGTCATTATCTTCTCAAACAGCATAGAAGAACATGCTATCCATGTCGCCGCAGTAATTGACAAATTAACTGAGGTAAATTTCCGCATCAATCATGACAAAGCCGTATATGCACAACGTTGTGTCTACTTACTTGGCCACTGTGTATCCACCGAAGGTGTATCACTGGATAAACGCAAAGTATGCAACATCCAAAATATCCCTACACCTACAACTGGCAAAGCTATAGCTGCCTTCTGTGGTACTATCAATTACATGCGCTCTTACCTACCAAAAGTCTCTGAAGTTATGGCACCTTTAGACCGACTTCGCAATGCCAAATCTTTAAAAGGTTTATGGACACAAAAAGAACAACACAGTTTTGACACGTTAAAGAAAATGCTACTTGAAGCTCCCATCCTGCGCTTTCCCGA